>NC_133653.1:236041761-236270979 GCF_009905375.1 Apium graveolens
GCCGACATGCTTCTAAAAGAAATTATGATTTAAAACTATTTTTTAATGAAAACAGATCATTTTTCCGAGTCGAAGAGCTTTTGTTTCGTTTAAATCGGATAAACGGTTCAATTATTGTTCAATAAATAAGAATAAATCAATTTATTATTCAATAAAATTAATTATTTAAAATTATTAAACCTAAAAAATATTTTTAAATAATTATTTAGGAAAAATCAGAATTAAAATGATTTTTCCAAAATTTTTGGAATTAAAATGAATTTATTATGATTTATTGAAAATAATTTGATTAATTATCAAAATAAGTAATCATGTTTAAATAATAAATAAATAATAAATAATTAATTTTAAATTTTAGAAAATATTTCAGAATTATTTATAAAATTAATCAATTAATTAATTAATTTAGGGTTCTTAAGCTCACCCAATTAATTAATCAATTAATTATTTATGAGGATCTTTTAGGTGCTTGAATCGCTTATTTTCGATTTACGCGATAAAACTGCTACGAATTACGAACTTCAAAAATAGAAATGATCGACTTAAGAATATTAAAAAATATGAATTTTTTACAGAGAGTAAGAAATATATTTTATTAACTACCATAAAAATTTAAAGTGAAAATATGGATTTTTCAATTTTATAAAAATGTCGGAGTCGAGACCGCGCGAATAGAAACCCTTAAGAATCGAGAGGGGAGCCGAGGGACGAAATGTAAAAGACATTAACGGACACAAGGGATTTCAAAAATAAAGCGAATATGACAAGTACTTGTACTTATTGGAATAATAAGAGTAAAGAGAGAAACGTGAACGATTAATATGTATCGCGTATGTACAAGTAATGATAAATACGAACAGAATCTAACGAAATGATAATTGTTTATAATTATAGATTTTCGGGCGGACCTTAGAGCACCCTCCACTTCAAAGTACCCAGGAAGTTTACGAACCCGACTCCATATACTATTGTGTTGTGAAAAGTTGTTTTACTATTTTCGTACAAATGCCATGTTTGCCATGTTAATAACGATTGAGTTACGATGTATATATATAGTAGAATATTTTAATGCTACCTTAAAGCGTGATGTATAAATCATAAGACCGAGAGTCGGTCGGAGTTATAAAATAAAAACCCGGGGACCATCCCGGTGATGTTTTGGACGATCAAAAGTCCGTACTTATTTTATTTAAAGGGACTTGATGTCCACTTGCGAATTATTAAAATATAATAATTATTAAAGGTTTAATTATTTAATAATTATTATTTTATTATTAAATATTTATTAAATGATTTAATATGATTTAAAATTCATAAAAACCTATTTTAAAATATTTTTTGAGTTTCAGAAAATCATTTTAATCCTTTCGGATTGTCGAAAATATTATCTTTAAATAGTTTGATTCTAGTTTTAAAAGGAACTCCCCCTTATTTACTTATTTGTTGACAACGGTCAAATCACATTATCTTAGTACTTCCTCTGAAAATTCTCGGAAGTACCTATATACATATATGAGATGAGTTGTTTCTATCAACAAGCAAAACGCTTGAGGAACGTCGACATAATTCGAGTTCCATTTTTATAAAAAGATTCTTCAAAGGACAAGGAGAGGTAGGCTCAAGTACTTTGTGTACTGGATGGACTACTGGTGTGCCACATGTAAACATGTGAAGTATGTGGAAATCCTGGAGATATGGGCCACACCTAATATGCCCGAATGCGGCAAAGGTGACAACTGGATGTATTGGAGTCGTCCTTCTACTAGTAGAAAATGTTATAGATTTCCGTTATACGACTGATCATCGTATGTGGTGGCTCCGGTGAATGTCCTATATTCTATCAATTGGAATTGTGATGCAATACCGTAACCCAAGCCTAGGTGCTGGGTTTACCATTAAGGTATTTGCAGACAAATAAGTCAATAAAAGAATTATTTCAAAAGAAGGTGTGTATCACCGAGAAAAACTATTTTAAACAAATATATTTATTGAATACGAAATCATACATGAATTTCTCATACAGTCTTTTCATACTGTACATTATTATGCTGGGCATTATAGCTCACACTTGCTTCTTAAATTGACACAACACAACAGTGAATCAAGATGCCTATCATGAAACTCACGACCAGGAAACGAGTAGGAAATGACCAGTTGTTCTGTAGGATGTTTGGTGCAGTACCTCAGGTAGATCAAATAAGCTGGATTGGTTTTCAGTTGTTTTTAGTCCGGCTTATTTACAAGTATAAATAATGTGAGATAATAATGAAGAAACGTATATTTGGTCGCCGTTCTAACCTTAAATAAAGGTTACACCCGTGGTAAGACTTAATCACTTTTGGGACTGTAATAACTATCACTTTGAGGATTGATACACTCTTGTAATGAATTGTTCGTTTCCAAGACAATAACCTGTAAGAATGTGTGTGTTGATAAGTCTGGGGTCATAAAAGTGTGAGTATTTATATATTGTTGTACTAGATAAGTGTTATACATGATTCAAGATGGCGTGGCCTACTAGATCCCTAACCCCGGATTTTGGGGCGCCACGGAAATGGTATCAGAGCCTTAGGTTATCATATCTTGGAAATTATAGAAAATAAAATACGTAGATATAAGAATAATAATAATCAATTAGAACTCAAGGCGAGTTCATTGTCAGACTGCATGGGTAGTCTTGACAGTTTTACCCTCAAGGGAATTCCGACTCTAAGTTAGTAATACCTTGCCTATTGTGTCAGGTACCAGTGGAGCCTATGGGGGAGGTTGACCCTGTTGAGGATGTTATGGCCCCTGAGCGTGACCCTATTCCCGAGCCGGAGGACCCACCTATTGATGACTCAGATGACGACCCTACCGAAGATCCCCCGGAGGAAAAGACTGACTTCCCTACCCCTTTAGCTGATGATGTTGAGGTGCCCCAGGGCGATGGCGTAGACTGGACAGACATAGAGATGTACCCTCTCCCAACCGTTCACCCTCCCACACCTCACCCATAGATGCTGAGCCCTTTGCCCTACACTGATGATGACGAGGATGACGAGATGGAGGCACATACCTACGATATAACGACTCGTGTATTCTTTTTAAATTATTTAATTGTGCAATTATGGAAATTATTAAATAAATAAGATATGTGTGTTGGTTTTGACCGCTATGTGTTGTTTGATTAGTATCCATATGTGATTTATAGTGTACCGGGTTGTCCGCGCGATTAATTATGGGATCGTATTGAATTGTTTTCACTTTCAAAAGTGGATTTAGTGCAAATTTATTTGCATAAATATTGGGAATGTTTCTAAAATTGTTTTTATGATTTTATAATTACAATAATTATTTTTAGGATTTTGTAAAATTGAGAAATCAATATTTCATTAGTTATTTATCTTTAAATGATTTTATGAGTATGTTTAATGGTAAAATCCATATTTATTCTAAAATTCTTTAAAAATTATGAAACTCATATTTATTTAAGTTTGGAATATTCTGAGAATTTTAAAATTATTTTGGAAATTTTCGGGATTAATTTCACCCGCACGTTGTTTCGTTTAATTGGTAAAAGCGGGTATAAATTGCGTTTTAGAAATTATTTAAAAATTTAAAAATTTATGTTTTCATAAACTTCGGGATATTTGTAACATTTTAAAACTAGTTTGGTAAATTTTTGGTATATTCTCTCGCGTAGTTGATTCGTTAAATCAAGGGAAATCGAACCAGAAAAGCCCGATTAATTGGTTGTATGCGTGTTATTCCAGTTCATAAGGAATTGACACGTATCTATAATTGGAGATACGTGTCTACAGCAAATCTGGTCTCTCTCTACTCTCATTTCTATCTGTCCATTTTTTTCTCTCACTCTATCCTCACCCGCTCATCCCTCTCGCTGTTCTCTATGCCTTACTTCTTTTTCCTCTTTCGATCACTTTCTCTTTCCCTACTGTGAATCCTGTGTTTCTCCCTTGTTTCCCTTGATTCTGGTCTCCGCCGTGCTCGTATTCCGGCTATTTTCCGGTGATTACTCCGGCCTAATTATGTTCGATTATATGTATATATTTATATATATGTGTGATCAGTGTGTGTGTTCGTGTGTGTATTGTGATGTATGTTGAGTGTGTGCGTTCTGGTGAGGCTAGTGACGCCTGTGTTTTCCTTTCCGGATTGTCTCCGGTTGAGCTCTTTTTATTTTCCGGTTGTACTAGCGCGTGTTGCGCGCGTGCCTTTGTGCTGAGTTGAACTGTTATTAAATATATTCTGTTTTAATTTTCTGCAGGAATTATTTGATTGCAATTCGTGAAATAAATTATTCGTGCGGGAAAATGATTTTAATAATCGGCGAAATTTCGCGTTGGAAACTCGGGAATTTATCGGGTACCCGCGAAATTTTGCTGCCGTCCGCGATGAATTTCGACGAGCGGACGGTGGACTATGATGAATTATTCTGAGTCCTAATCTTTTAGACTAAATAAAAATAAAATACGAATAATAATAATAATAATACTTAGTTGATTTAAATCGGTGGTTGAGAAATTGTGGAATATAAATTGAGTGATTGGTATGGATTGGATTGATTAGTTGTGTTTTGACGTCGAGTTGTTCGACGGGTAGGCCAATAAACAGAGGAGGTGCTGCCCGAATTTTTGGAAATTAAATTCAGAAATTCGGGACATACCCTATAATAATCGGAACGTCGAACGAGTATAAACAAGTATATACATATATTCTGTGCGGAACGTGATTGTATGTGGTGGTGAATGTTCTGTTAAAACCCAATAACCCTAATTTCGTAAAATGATGAGTATACGTATTTTCTGAAAACAAACACCAAACCGATTTCTCGAGAACGTGAACCCTGACTGTTGGGTGTGTTATGGTATTGTAATAATGTACATAATTACGAGTCGAGTTTGAATATCGTTGGGTAGAATTGGTATGGAGGATATGTCAAGCATACCTAGACGTCTAACGTATGGTATTTCGACCCTGTAGGTTATAGCCGGGAACTTGAAAGTGGACGATGGACTAAAGATAACCTAGTGGTCAGTCGATGAGCTCAGTAGAGTCTCAACAGAAAGACCTGAGTGTCGAAGTCAAATCCAATGGGATCTAGTGGTTGGATGTTAAGATCCTGAGCAGCAGAATCGGCTCAGAGTTGATCAGTAATAGTTGTAAAGCCTTATAAGGCAAGTATTTTTGAACCTCTCTTCAAGATATATATTACCAATGTTTTAGAACTATTTTATACATGTCACTATTATTCAAAATAACTCCTGTTTTATATTGCAAGAGCTTTAAACCATTTAACCTTGAACCCTGATTTTCTTGATCTTGAGCCATAAACCTTATTCTTTGTAATCTGTCCTTTGTTGATCCTCAGACACCAAACCATACAAATATAATACTACTCCCCAAAGATATAACTACCAAACACCAAAAACTAAAATAGAATGATTTGAAAACACAGAAACTTTTATACTCCAATCATTCTTAATAATATCAAAGAGCCATATCCTGAAAAATCATTACTGGTCTGATACCTGACCCTTGTACAAACTGAAAACCGTTTCTTATACATACCCTGATATACCCTTGAGATATCCATGAGTTTCCTTATGTTTTTATGCAAATGTTTAACCATCATTGATTATGATCTTGTTTTATTGAATCATATTGTTATCATATTGAACTGCTTTAGGATTGGATAGTTTTTATATATGTGGACCAGATTCGTGGTCAGACCATACCAATGGTCAAGTTAGGCCAATGTGTGCCTTGGATCCAGTAATTAGAGCAGTGTTGTGTGCTTGCTCGGGGTTAGTGCGTGACTGATCAGCAGCCTAACCTTGGTTTTTTTAAAACTTAAAATGAATATCCAATTCTAATGATTAGTTAAAAAGAAACTTGATTCCTTTGAATCATCTCATTTGATCATTGTTTAACCTTAGTTATCACTATTATGACTTGCTGAGCTAGTTAGCTCACCCTTGCGATTCTTTTATATATTTTACAGTTGAAAAGGATATGGGTGATAGTAAAGTCCCTCAGTCCAAAGTGCGGGCTAAGTTTCCAGTTGAGTTAAATCGAGCTAGCAGAAGCTTCATGGGGTAGAAAAATAGTCAAATTGTAAGAATACTTTTTATAAGTTAAATTAAAGGGAAATTTGGTACGTTGTAATAAAAGTTAAGGTTGTGGCTTGTTTTCATACTTTAACCTCTTGCGATCCGTGGTTTTGTGAAGCAGGGTCATTATAATTAATATCTCTTTTACAAAATTATATATTGTGTATGTGTGGTGGACCCCAAACTTCTGACCCGGGTTTGGAGGGCGCCACATACGAGATTATTGACATATCCTCCAATGACCCGCACTCACCCCTACCACCCCTAGCGACCATACATGTAATCGCGCATGACTAGATAGTGGCTTAGCTTAATACTGAGATTACTGCGGCATCTGCCCGTACTATGGAGCTACGACAGGCACTGACCGCCGAGAGAGCTATTAGGCTAGGCTAACGCGGGGACTTCAGGGTTGCTTCCCCAACTATAGCTCGTTGGGATATTGATGGGATTGAGCTCCGTACTTGAGTGCAGATGAGAATGACGGTGATGGGAGGATACATTCCAGTAGTTGATGCTGAGATGATGCTAGCAGGAGCGATGAGGAGGGTTCGAGACCTCACACGCAATGACTCGGACTGAGAAACCATTGACCATATATGGACCTTGTACAGGGCTGGGTGACTTGTCACCAATTTTGTTAGGATAGCTAGTAGTAGATAACATTCCTAGCCCTTCAGGGTACCCGATGTATGTATTTGTATTTCAGTATTCAGGATTATGTAGTTGATGAATTGTATTCAGGACCACATATGGATTTGAATGGTTGTTATTGTCCCCAAGATATAGTCTGGGAGACCCTATGATATATTATCTAGCAGTTATTAAGAAATTATCTTACCATATTATTGCACCTTGATAAGAAGCATGCTAAATATTGAAGTAACATGCTTACCTACAAATAAATTAATCAAAATATAAAAAATATACAACTGTATTGACATCATTATCATTATCAGAACGATGCCACCCCGTAGAAGAGGAACCAGGGTACAGCCCGCTGAATCTATCAATCAACGACAAAATGAACCTAACCATATAGTGAATGAGGAAAGTGAAGAGGACCTAGACTTTAATGAGTTTGATGAAGAAGGATATGTACAGGAAGAAGTCGAGGATACCCATCATGGGGGAAACCCCATGAATGAATTCATGGAACTTTTAAGGGCCAATTTGAGCCAACAGCCCCTTCCACCACATCCACATGTTATCCAACAAACTATTGCTACCGCATTCAGGGAGTTTAAGTCTCTCAAACCCTCAGAGTTTTTAGGATATGCTGATCCCGTTGAGGCACGGGCCTGGCTTAAGGAAATAGAAAAATCCTTCGAGATACTAGGGGTTGAAGAGCGACACAAGACCATCTTCGCCTCTTCCATGCTGAAGGGGGAAGCTAACTACTGGTGGGAGTCTAAGCGTAACCTCGAGAATGATGTTGTGATCCCATTGGATAGATTTACCCGGTTGTTCTTAGACAAGTACTTCCCTAGGTTTATGGAGACTTAGATGGAGATCAAGTTTCTAGAGATGAAACATTATAGAATTACTGTGGCGGAGTATGAGACCAAGTTTACTGAGCTGTCATAATTTGTACGACAATTTATGAACACCGAAAAGAAGAAGGCATGAAAGTTTGAGCTTGGTCTGAAACAGTGGATCCAGAACCAAGTAGCAATGCAAGAGCTAACGGATTATGCCACCTTAGTGCAGAAAGCCTCGACTGTCGAATCAGGTAATGAGCAGAGTTTGAAAGAGAAGGAAAGTAGGAAAAGAAAGATGGGAAGTCAAGAAGGAGGAGGAGGAGGAATTAGGAGCCTTCCAAGCAGGTTCGTCAGAGGAATGGTGTCCTAACCTGCGAGAGGCTCCGAATTTAGAAATTCCCCAAGTGAGAGTGTTGGCCAGGACGGCGGACCATCTAGGGTGATATTTCACAGCCAACCCCACACTCCTATACCAGAATGTCAAACATGCGTAAAAAGACATCTTGGAGTGTGTGTCCAGGAGAGAGCCCCAATGAAATGCTTCAATGCAACCAACCAGGACACCTTGCCCCAAGTTACTCCCGACCAGAATTGACATATTTGCAGTGTGGAAAAATAGGGCGCGTAAAGAAGGATTTCCCCACCAACCGACCATCGGCTTCAGGAATGAGCAGAGCCACTTCTAACTTGAAAGGATATCTTCGATATATTATTTAATTTTGTATTTGTACGATTAAACATAAAATTTAAGTACACTTAGATTCTCTCCATTAGTACATGATTTTAATTGATCCAGATCAAAGTCAAATAGTCAAACCAACTAAATTATTTTTAAGACTATTTAAAAAAGAGAGATTCCATTATTCTAAAAACATCAAAATTAAATTTTATGGAATATATCTATAAGGAAATTTGATCAAATAAGAAATATCAAGATATGATAGTTTTTAGATCACAGTTGCAACATCAATAAGGCAACAAGCTCGAATAAGGAATATATCAGAAATATTCTTTAGTGATCTCGTGCTAAATCAAAAATTTTTTACTCTTCGCTACTAAATAAATTTTACATCCTTCAAAAGAGTTTTTATTCAAATTTTATTAATATTCATGGTTGAAGTATTAATATCCATTTTCCATTCTGTGTGTTCGTAAAGTAATTTTCTCCCGTTTCGTAAAATCAGCATTTCTCGGAGAAAATTATTCCAAAATACTCAAAATTATTTCACACCACTCAAATACATTTTATATATTAGGAAATATATTTTAAGTATCTATACAAGTCAAAACTTTGGTAAAAATATCCATCTCTTTCATTTCAAGACCAATAGTATTTTTATTCGGAAGTAAAGGCTGACAAAACCGCTTTAAATCTAAATAAATACTTCCACATACTAGAATGACTTGAAATTTGGTATGGATCACTTAAATGGTATTTTATATGCATGGTTTTCGTAGCATTTCTAGAATTTTTGTCCGAGCACGAATTTCGAGGCAGTTGGTCCCACAGTTGACCACGTTTGACCTAGATACCATTGACCATTATTGACCAAACTTTTCAGGACATCATTTTATAATATTTAGGAAATTATCATATTTTTTATGATATTTATTTAAGAGTTTTTGGGGTGGTCATAATTAATGGTGCTTAATCCTTAATTATAGTAATTAAAGAATGATTAAAAGAAAAGGAAAATATATATTTAATATATATATATCAGCTGAGATTTGAATGAATACTAGCTTGTGCTTCCTTCCCACTTTCGAAGAAACGCAACCTACTTGCCATGTCATCAATCCATGTGATACACTCCATCCACCATCCATTCCTTCTCAAATCTCAACCATTCATTCCACCCAACTTCCTCTATAAATGAACCCCCACCCCAACCCATTTTAGAAAAAGCTAAAGAGCCAAATACTTGCTGGGAATTTTTCAAGAAGTGCCTCTCTTCATCTCTTTCAAATTCTATACACACACTTCTTCTCAAAAACCTTCTCTCTCTTAAATATATACACATATACTTAAGGTTTTTGATATCCAAGCTTAGCTTCACCCAACCAAGCTTGTTCCCACCATGTGAGCTCATCCACCACCACTTTCCGGCCTCCTGAAGGGCTGCCCAAGTTCGTCCATAGTGCCAAAACCGGCCGAACCTCCGGCAAATTTTTCCGGCAAACTTTTCCGACCGTTTTCCAAAATTGGTGAGTTTTTAGCTTCTTCTTTGGTTTTCTTTATTTTGAGCTTTGAACCTAATTTCTCTACTTCATCTCAAGCTCTAATACAAGATCTCCTATAAATAAGGTTCTCTAACAAAAGAGAACGAAGATTCGAACTCGGAATTCGAATAAGTACTTGATCTTCAAACCGAAGCTCTAAACGAAGAAGATCTATAATATACAAGAACTTAAATCTCTAAATAACTCCTCAAGAGTGAGATTTCATAAATCTCTAAATAACTCCTCATGAGTGAGATTTCATATTTGACATCACGAGTTGGCCAATTACTTGCATTTTATTTATCTCGACCTTGACCAACATATTTCGTGAATGTAGTATAATTACGAAAGGTACCGTTTTATAATCTCGCTAACATCTCTAGTGTTCCGAGAGATTATAAATAGATCAATAGTGATCTTTGCAATTTTGTCAAATATAAGAGACGGATTAAATCACACGAGTTGGCCAATTACTCGCACTTCTATTATTTGGATCTTGGCCAACGCATAGTTCGTGTATATAGTCCAATTATGAAAGATATCGTATAATCCCCTTCTAGCACCTTAGTGTTCCGTGGGGTTTTTATTCGATATATATAAACTTCGTAATCATTCGTCTAAGCTTCAAAGGTGGATTTAATCACACGAGTTGACCAATTACTTTGCATTTCATTTATCTCGATCTTGGTTAACGCATAGTTCGTGTATATAGTATCATTACGAAAGGTATCACTTATAACCCCTTCTAGCATCTTCAGTGTTTCAGGGGATTATAAGTCGATCAATAGTAAACTTTGTAATCATCCACCTAAACTTCAAAAGCACAAATTCAAATCCAATTACTTGCACTATTATCATTTGGACCTTGGCTAAGAATCATAGAACCTATAAAGTTGCTTGAAGTTAAAAGTATACTTTGACCATATAATCGTCAAAACATAAGTATACTAAATCCATAAGCCTAAGAGCTTAAAAGGATAAGTACAATTCCGAGATTGTAACCAAAGTATTCTTCGATCCATTAATACATAATCAAAAGAAGAAGAATACAAAAGAAATCATAAGCCATAGTGCTTATACATATATACAAGACTTCTTATTACTCCGATAAACATATATTTGACGAAGATGGAGTAATCATAAGTATACTTGACATATAAATATATATTCTGAGTTAAGTATACATATTGAGCCTGAAAATCAAAGAAGTCATAATCCATATTGATTATACATATAAACGACTTCTTATATTACTCCGATTAACATATAATCCATAGAGACGGAGTAATCAAAAGTATACTTAATATAATATTTTATATCTCAAGTCAAGTATACATATAGAGTATTAATATTCTTATTTTAATATTATACTATCTTTTGGGCTACTACCGTAACATACTAGTTCAACACATATTTTCTCTATACTTTGTGTTTTGTAGATTGTCTTATTAGTTTCGCAGTGAGGTGAGGTGACGTGAGGTGATCTTCATTCTAAGACCCAAGTCTCATATGCACTAGCGGGGAGTTAGTCGTATTTTCACCGTGAAGAAGAGGAAAGACCCAAGACCGGATACTAAGATCTGAGATCGGTAAAAGCTAATGAAGCCAAGTCCACACAAGGGATCTACATCAACTTTGAAGAGATAGCGGGGAGTTATTTTCTAAGATAAGTTGTGTAGGAATTGCATTTATATTGAGGTGGTGACCCTTGTGTTACGCACCAAGATAAATATTTGTAAGGGTGTAAAGGATTCTCTGCCTACTAAAGGAGCGAGTTTATATTAAGGGAAAATCCCGAGTCCGGGAGAGTAGCTCGGGGACTAGAGTAGGGGTGAGCGGATTTATTAGAGGTTGCGCCATCGCGAACCAGGACAAAATTGCCGTGTGGTATTTTCTTTCCTTGCACTTTATTTTCCGCACATATAAACTGCATAACCACTCGGTAAAGTTTTAAAAAAAGGGATAAAATTATTTTAAAATGCCATAATTAATTTTAAATTGGTAATTAAGCTATTCAACCCCCCTTCTAGCTTAACATAGCCCTCATACGGGACCTAACAATTGGTATCAGAGCAGTGCTTTTTAACGTGTTTGTTAAGTGATTTGCAGATTTACATGCACAACAAAAAGTGGTCCAAATGGCGTATATTAATCCCATTGGTTGTGGTGAAGGATTGTCAAGCTCACGACCTCCTCTGTTCGATGGCACCAACTTTGCAACATGGAAAACTAGATTTCGCATTAATGCAAGATCTCAAGGAGTCAAAGTTTGGATGGCTATCGAAGACGGTGTTCGCATACCTACCAAAATTGTCGATTACATCCTCATCGAAAAGAAGGTTAGTGAATACAATCTCGAGGAAGAAGCCACAATGAATATAGCTGCCAAGGTAGAAATGGTTCTCATAAGTGCACTTGCGGAAAAAGAATACAAAAGAGTAAATAATTACAAGTCGGCACAAGAGATGTGGAACAAATTAGTGGTAACCTATAAAGGAACCACTGATATAAAAGATTCTCGGATGGAAACATTGATCCAAGATTATGAGAACTTTAAACTCCAAGAAGGAGAAAATATCATCGATATGAAACAAGATTTACTCGTATAATCAATGAATTATCTCAACTTGGAAAGAATTATACTCAAAATGAAAAGAATAGAAGAGTGCTTAAATATCTACTTCCAAGTTGGAAAGTCAAAGTTATTACTATAAAAGAGATGCACAATCTAAATGTGTATAAGATAGATAACCTCTTTGGAAATCTTTGTGCTTACGAAGAAGATAATATTCCGAAAAAGGTTGCTCCAAAAGTGGAGGACAAAAAGAAAAATATGGCACTAAAGGCCATATTAATAGATGAAGATGAAAACAACGAGGAGTTAAACGAGGAACTTCAAAATCTCAATGAGAGTGAAATTGCTCTTCTCACGAGAAAACTCCGTCGTGTGCTTCAAAGCAAGGCTCAAAGATACGGAAAAGGCTTCCTAAAATCAAATAATCAACAAAGAGTTTTTAACTCTAACGGAAGGCCTAATTACTCCCAAAATTATTCTTCCAACTATAAGAATAATTTTCCGTCAACGAGCTACAACAAAGGCAAAGGCAATTAAAATATGAATACCTATAGTAATGCCAATGTCTCTACTACTCATCCCGTTTACACTCCTCCAAAATCAAAAGATGCTTCTCCGGAGGAAACACAAGAAGTGTGTTTTGAGTGTAAACAACCCGGTCACTATAAAAGAGAATGTCCTAAACTTTCAAAGGGACGAAGTATCGTGGCTGAAAATGGTTGGGATTTGAGTGAAGATGAAGAAGGTCCGGAAGCTAGTGAAGAAGTGGTGAATCTATGCTTTATGGCTCTCGGAGAAGAAACTACATCTAGGGAAGTCTCCTCTACAAATAAAGAGGTAACATCTAACTACGTCTCAATTAAGTCATTATTGGATGAATCTAATTTATCACTTATGGACATGAATAAGCATGATTTAATTGGAGTTGTGGTAGAATATAAAAGTAAATACAAAGATATTGATCAAAGGCTTCACTTAGTATGGTCCGAGAAAATGAAAATAGAAGAAATACATCATACTCAAAATAAAGAGTATACTCGGATGATGGACTCAAGAGTCCAAGATGAAAATGAGATTACATCTCTAAAAGATCAAAACCATCTCATCAAGTTTGAAGTAAATAAACTTCAAGAAAATATAATCAACCTTGAAACAGAGAATATATCACTAATCCTCAAAGAGGAAGAGATGGTACGTGAAAAGGTTCAATTGAATGAAAATATATGTGAACTTCACGTTGATCTATTGAACCTAAAGATTTAAATGGAATCAAGTGTTCAAAATAAAGAAACATCTTCTAAAGACAATATTAATAAAGAAAATGAGCTAATAAAGATCAACGAGATTACAATTGAAGCTCAAAAGTTGAAAGAAGAAAATCATAAGCTCATAGCTCAAGTTAAGGATCAAGAAATAATCTTTAACAACAAGATTGATGCCTTACAAAAAGATAATGAAAGTCTTAAAAATGTTCTTCAAAGATTTATAAAAGGCAATAAGATGTTGGATCAAATGGTGCATACAAAAACCTCATACAATCATGAAGGTTTAGGATATAATAAGAATTCTCCTCCTAAAAATAATATTCGGAGATTTGTATCACCAACTAAGACTTCACCCGAATCACCATCGTATAAATGTTCTTATTGTAACAAGATTGGACACACTGTTCAATATTGTAAATTCAAGAATGGTGAATTTAAGGGGAAGAATGTATGGATTCACAAGGAATCATACAAGAAAGATGATATGCGCGTGCCTTACAAAAATATGGTATATAAAGATCAAAGGCAACAAAGGTCTCATCAACCTACTATGTTTCCAAATAGAAGCAAGCAACATCATGTCAACCATAATGATTACGCACTTATAAGACAAAAATTTCTTAGATATGCATATCATCATGATAATAATAGACATAATGCTTATCATGCTCAATCTAGATTCTATGGTGCATCTAGAAATTACCCAACTAGGAATTATGTACTTAGAAAGGTTCATGTTCCTAAGGAAGATAATAACATGCCTAGCTATGGTTATAAACATTCAAATGCTCTTTATGATGTACTAACCCCAGGACCCTCAAGAGAAAGGGGTACCTATAAATTTAATTAATTTGTTCTGTAGGTTTGTCTTTCCGCGAAACAAGACATATGGTACCTTGATAGTGGGTGTTCAAGACACATGACCGGCAACAAGTCACTCTTGAACAACATTAAAAAGGTTACCACGGGGAGCGTAACATTTGGAGATAATAGCAAAGGAAACATTATCGGCATCGGGGATATCAGAAATGGAAAGGTTAGAATTTTTGACGTACAACTAGTCACCGCATTAAAGTACAATCTTCTCTCCATTAGTCAACTATGCGAAAATGAATACAAGGTAATCTTCTACACTACTCATTGTTCAATTTTAGATAAATCCGGAAAGTTGGTCCTCACTTTCCCCAGAAATAAAAATGTTTATATATGCGATATGAGCAAGCAAGTGAGCGTATGCCTAATCACTATAAATGATGATCCATGGCTATGGCATCGAAGATTAGGACATGCCAACATGATGTTGATAAATAATTTATCAACTAAAGACCATGTACGAGGTATACCAAAGTTAAACTATCAAAAAGATCATACTTGTGAAGCTTGCGAAATAGGGAAACAAATTCGAGCCTCTCACAAAGCAAAATTTATGGTATATACCTCAAGACCTCTCGAGTTATTACATATGGATCATATTGGTCCGGTTCCTATACAAAGTCTTGGAGGTTGTTCATATACGTTAGTAATCGTAGATGATTATTCATGACTTATGTGGACGGAATTTCTCAAAGCCAAAAGCGATGCTTTTGAATCTTTTTCCTCTCTATGCAAAAGGATTCAAAATCAACAAAATATGACCATAGTCAATATAAGAACCGATCATGGTAAAGAATTTGAGAATTCCAGTTTTACCAACTTTTGTGATGAACATGGCATCACACATAATTTTTCCGCTCCATATACCCCATAATCAAATAGAGTTGTTGAAAGGAAAAATAGAACACTCCAAGAAATGGCTAGCACAATGCTAAATGAATATCGTCGACCAAAATATTTTTGGGTCGAGGCCATGTCGACGGCTTGCCATATTCTTAATCGGGTTTTGCTACGACCTATAAAATAAAAGACTCCTTACGAGCTCTATTTTGGCAAAACTCCAAAGTTAAGCTACTTTCGAGTATTCAGAAGCAAATGCTTCATATTAAATTCAAAAGAATACCTTACAAAATTTGATCCTAAGTCGGACGAAAGTATATTTCTTGGATACTCGAATAATAGTAAAGCTTATCGAGTGTTTAATCTAAAGTCGTTTGTGGTGGAAGAATCAATGAATGTAGCATTTGATGAAAGTAAACCACATGCGAAATATAAAGATCTTGTTGATCAAGAAAATGTCGAGAAAGATGATATTGAAATTATCATTCGATAATTTGAAAATATGGATCTCGGGAGTCCCGTCAATAAGAATCCATTAGAAATTGACGAAAAAAAGGATGAACTACCCAAAGTCATTCCTACTATAAGAAGTCATCCACTTGAAAATGTTCTTGGAGACTTAAGGAAGGGAGTTCAAACGCGGTCACAAGTTCAAAACATTGTGAATCATCTTAGCTTTTTATCTCAAATAGAACATAAGACCGCTAAAGAGGCTTTATTAGACGAGGATTGGATCTCTGCAATGCAAGAGGAACTACTCCAATTTACTCGAAGTAAAGTTTGGGAACTTGTCCCAAAGCCTCGTGATACCTCTATAATTGGCACCAAATGGGTATTTCGAAATAAATTAGATGAAAATGGAATGGTAGTTCGAAATAAAGCGAGATTAGTCGCACAAAGATATACCCAAATGGATGGTATAGACTTTGATGAAACATATGTGCCGGTAGCAATAATAGAAGCAATAAGAATGCTACTAGCCTATGCATGTCATAAAAATATCAAAGTATACCAAATGGATGTGAAATCTGCATTCTGAAATGGGATATTAGAAGAAGAAGTATATGTCAAACAACCTCCCGGTTTTAAAGATGCAAACCATTTAGATTACGTCTATAAATTATATAAGGCCCTATATGGGTTAAAACAAGCTCCAAGAGCTTGGTATGAAAGGTTGAGCAAGTTCATCTTAGAAAATAAATTTAGAATGGGAACGGCCGATAAAACCTTATTTACGAGGCAAGAAAATGATGATATATTGCTCGTACAAATATACGTAGATGATATCATCTTTGGTTTAACAAATGATGCACTATGTAAAGAATTCTCGGAAAATATGAGTAAAGAATTCGAGATGAGTATGATAGGAGAATTAAACTTCTTGTTAGGATTGCAAATAAGGCAATCAGATGAAGGCATCTATATCTCTCAATCAAAATATTGTAAAGAGATGTTGAAAAAGTTTGAAATGAAAAATGCCAAACCCATCTCTACCCCTATGTCTACATCCGATAAATTAACGGAAGATCAAAAAGGAATTCCCATAGACACAAAGAAATATCGAGGAATGATAGGTAGCTTTCTCTATATCACTACAAGTCATCCCGATATTCAATATAGTGTTTGTAAGTCTGCTAGATTTCAAGTCGCACCAAAAGAATCTCATTTATTAGCGGTAAAAAGGATATTGAGATATCTTAAAGGAACCACTGATGTTGGTCTTTGGTATCCTAAGGGTATACCATTTGACTTAGTATGTTTTTCTGATTCGGACTATGCCGGGCATTTAGTTGACAGAAAAAGTACTAGTGGTACGTGTCAGTTTCTCGGTGGATGCCTAGTTTCTTGGTTTTCAAAGAAACAAAACTCCGTATCCATCTCGACTATAGAAGCTGAATATATAGCAGCTGCAAAGTGTTGTGCTCAAATATTATGGATGAAGCAAACACTTGTTGACTATAATATAAAATTTGAAGTGATCTCAATATTATGTGATAATACGAGTGCTATTGATCTTAGCAAAAATCCTGTATTATACTCAAGATCCAAGCATATAGATGTGAGACATCACTTCTTACGTGATCATGTCAATAAAGGCAACATAAAAATGACTCATATAGATACTGAGTTCAATCTCGCTGACATATTCACAAAACCATTGAATTCCGAAAGATTAACTAAACTCCGCTTGGATTTAGGAATGTTGGAATCAATAAAATAGATAGACAATGGAATTCTTATCTATTTTTTGGGATATTTAAGCCTATATCATGAAAAGGATATTTTCTCGATCGAGTTATTAAGTCTCGTAAATTCAGATTTGTCAATAAAGAAATTTATTGATCGGATTTAGTGAGATCTTATATAGCTTTGATTAACCGGGAAAATAAACTGTTCAAGTAATTATTTAAATTACAATTGAGATTTATAAAGGCTAAATACATATATATATATATACTATTTTTAAGATAAAAATTATATCTTATTATTAGTAATTATATATATATATGATTATCTGGGTTTATCAAAAATCTATTTTCGAAATATATATACAAATAAATAATTTTTGGATTAACTATTATTCTTTTTAAATCCAGCCCAAATAATAGTCAAGGCCTAAATCCTTTATAAGACCCAAAAACATATCAATATATATACATATATATATATATATATATATAAAACCCAGCCCAAATCAGTTTATATCAGCCCATTTTTTAACAAAAAAAACCCAGAAAATTAAACGTTTTAATCTAGGTCATTGATCATTTTTTCAGATCAATCTAAACCATCCATTTCGGTTAATATAAAACTGAATATACTGTTTGCACAATGCACTCGTTTTTATTCCTAACCTTAGCCTCTTCTCTCATTTTTTTCGCCTCTTCCTTCTCTCTGTAAACCCTAGATCAAGTTCATCATTTTCTTTCAAAAACTCGATGAATATACACAGATACTATGCTTATTACTCATATCTCATCATTTGTAACATACGATTGAGGGTTAAGCGTGTTTGGGTTGGAAAAACGAATGATTTCGATGATAAAAATTGATGATTCTTATATGAATCCATCGAGAATCATCAAATCGAACATTCGAATCACGTTTATATACATATATACTTTCGATTTGATTCGATTATAACTAATTTGATGAAACTTTAACCATTTTATTGAGATAATATGCAGGAGAAGAACGGAATCAAGGCTAAAATCAATCGGAGATAAAGAAAAATGGATGCATGCAGAGTTTTGGAAGTTGACTTAGTCCGCGACTGAGTCAACCAGGTAAGACCTGTAAGCCAGGCCAGGCTATAGGCTCATGTATGAACAGATCGAACCCTAAATGTGTGTTACTGATTTAGTTTTTGTGAAATTGAAGATTTGAAGCATCTGTGATTGAAAATTATTGAAGTATATGTGCTATTTGTGGAGACTACTTGAAAGATATGCTTGTTTCTTTTCGAAATAGACTTGGTTTATGAAATATTTGAGAAAATTGAATTCAAATATAATTAATTGCTTATACGAGATCATAAATTGAGATATATATATATATATATATATATATATATGTTAGTTGAGGAATTTCTTGAAATATGTCTCTGGATTAATATGAACAAAACTTTATGTGTGATAATTTTTGATAAAATTAAGTCAAACATGACTGATTGATCAAAATTGATGTATGTAACTTGTATGTGAACTTTTGATTGAGATACAACTTTGTTTTGATCCAAAAATTGACTCTGTTTTTATGTTATCTAGGAAAATTAAGTTGAGTGTAAGTGTTTAAACATATATGATCATAACTTGATATAGACATGTGCTGTGTGTAATTGTATTCTTGGTATGTGTCACTTATTTGATTAAAATAAAACTCCAGGTGTGATTTATTAGGTAAAATCAAGACTACAATTGATTATGTGCTAGTTGTGATCAAAATTGATATATATGTGAATTGTTAGTCAATTCTTGTGCAAAATGTATCTTGACTTGAGTTAACTGTTATTCTGGGTATAACAGTCCTGAATAAATCAAACTAAACTAAGATTAAGTCAATTTATGTGGTTTATATGTTTGTCATGTATGTTGAGTGACTATATACAGTAATTGAGCACTGTCACTTGAATGAAATCCAGAATTTGAACTCAATAGTATGATTGATTTATCTGAATGAATTGAAAACAAATGGATAATGATAATATGTGGTTAATCTGAATACTTGTGATCTATAAAAGTTGTTTTAAATACAATTGTATCTTAATTAATATAATCATGTTAATTTGATATAACCATGTGCTCTGTGATTAGGTAGACATATATACAATTGATTTAATTCCAAATATGAACTACCTTTAGATGTAAACTGATTTGGTATAAACTGATTAAGTGTGAACTTTTCTTGATATAATCTAACTCATTGTGTAAGATGCATAGATAATGTAACGCCCCCAAATTCGGGGTCAGGAATCTGGGTCGTCATGCCATCCTTCACTCATGTGTAACCTGGTATTGATTCAATAATCCAACAGACCCCAATCTCATACTCACACACACAAGTTATAGCCTTAGAAATGACGTACAAAATGTAATCTTCTTTTATTACACTCCAATGTACTTTACAGGATCTCAAACAATTATTTATAACCTCTACATGAAGTTACAATAATTACGACTGATATCTTATACCTAACTGATACTCTAGCACACCTGAGACAAAGCTGCCAAGGATCCTCCCCATGACTGCAAGCGACTAAGTCCCACACCGGCATACTGGTTATCTGTTGTGTTGTGTCATTTAAAAGAAAGCAAGTGTGAGCTATAATGCTCAGCATAAATAATGTACAGTATGAACATGTTCGTATAATAACATCATATCTTATATATATGTTTTATTCAAAAATAGTTTTCCTTGGTGTCCCACACCTTCTTACGAAAACAATTCTTTAAGGGGGTTTTTAAAACCTGCGAATACCTTAATAGTAATCCCATCACCTAGGCTTGGGTTACGGTATTGCATATCAATTCTAATTGGAAGAGTTTGGACATCTCACAGGAGCCACCGCATACGATGATCAGTCGTCCTATGAAAAGTAACCTTCTTTACTAGTAAAAGGACTAATACCGTCATCTCTCGGGTATCACCCTGGCCGCATTCGGGCTACGTGTCCCATTTTCGGGTATACACATACTTCACAAGTTCCTGAGTACACAAAAACCTTCTCCTGCGGTACCTTTGGTAGCCCATCCAGCACACGTAGTACCGGAGTCTACCCCTCCATTGTCCTTCACTAGAATTCTATCCATCCCGGGAACTTGAACCACATCGAAGTTCCCCAAGCGTTTTGCTTGTTGATAGAGATTATTTATCTTTTTAGAATATAAGTGTATATATATGTATATACGTACTTCCGAGAATTTCGGAGGAAGTACTAGGGATGTGAGTTGACCATTCTCAACAGATAATTAATAAGGGGAAAAGTTTCTTCTTGAAACTATATTCAATATAATAATAAGTCGGGATAATATTCACCGACGATCTGAAATTATTCGAATGATACTTCTAAATCAGAAGGTATATCAGGATCTATGATCTTTAAATCAATAACAATCCTTAAATAAATAATCATTAATTAAATAGTAGTCTATAAATAATTAAATCATAATTGATATTCATCATACCTCGAATGAGTTATTCTTTTAAAAGATTTATTTAAATAGTGTTCCTCAACTAGTTTGTGTTTACATAATTAATAATCTATAATGATTAATCGGGTTTGAAATAAATAAACGTTGAAGTATACTACTCCTATAATAAAGGAATACGTATAGAATATTTAATATCCGAATCAATAAAATATAGTTGAGGGAATATGCTCATTGGGAAATCGTTTTAAAAGTTTGAGGTGTTTTAATGTTTCGTAAGTGGACGATGAGTCCCTTTTAAAACGTACTAATATGGACTTATATCCATCCTATAATATCTCCGGAATGATTCCCGAGTTTTATCTTTATAAAATAAAACTGACCGACTCTCGGTCTTACGACTTATACATCACGCTCTACTGTAGCGTTAATATTCTTAATTAAAACACCTCCGGAATACCTCCGGGTTTTCATCAACTTTTACTGACCGATCCTCGGTCTAAATATATACACGCCACACTACTCGCTGGCGTCAACATTCTCAATTATAAACTCCTCCGGGATACTTCCGGGTTTTTATAAGCTTACATTGACCGGCTCTCGGTCTAAATATAATATTTTGAACTTGGTATGAACATATACTAGAAATTATCAACAATTGAGTAATGTAATACATCTCAAAACTTCATAAAACAGTTTAAAGAAATCTCATGCATATATCACGGTTTTGTAAAATATTCACAACACAACATTTCTTAAAAGGTAGGGTTTGAAAACTTGCCTGGGTATCTCGAGGTGGAGGATGCTCTGGGTTCTGCTCAGAAATCTATGACCACAAACACAATTCATCTCGTTAGGTCCCGTTCTAATTTACGGCGACTCGCACTCATGCGCTATTTATTATGCACCCTATCTACTTATACTACCCTTATTATTCCTTAAGTCCTTATTCATATCATGATCGCTTCATTTTTCTAAGTATCTTAGGTTCATTCTCTTTATCGTTGTCGGCTCCACTTATGGATTCTTACGGTTTCTACTCGTGCGGTCTCGACTCTGATATTTTTATAAAATTAAGAAATCATTATTTTTACTTGAAATTTTTATGGCAGTTAGGAAACTCAATATTTTAATCTCTGTAGAAATTTCATGATTTATGAGTACTTTTAAGTCAATGCTTTATATTTTTAAAGTTCATGATTTGTAGCAGTTTTTGTCGCGTAAACTAGTCTTACTAAAATGACCATAACTTTTGATCTGTAAATCGGAATCAAGCGATTCAAGCGCCTAAACGATCCTTATATCATTGCCTATCATAATAAATGGTTATTTTTCAATAAACTACATTTTACAACTTTGGGACTTTCTGCAGAACCTTAATGTTACGATTCGTTGGTTTTAACGGAGTTACGCTTACGATCGGGGTTTCGTTTATGCCCTAACTCTTAACACAACCATCAACAATCATCATTTCATCATCATTATACAAAATCCTCTCAAGAACATCATGTTCTTGAGGCAACAACAATCAACCTTAAATCTACTCAACTTCAAGATCTCAACAATACCACTTCTTAAACTAAGTTTTCTACCACATACTAAATGGATCTTAAAAATGAATCTTAAATAAAGTTGGGCCAAAGATTTTTACCTTTCTTGAAAGCTTGAGATGTTTTCTTGAGTATGGTGGAGGCTTGGAAGTGCTTGGTATGATTTTTGGAGCCTAGAACCACCATTAAAATCAAGACCAAGGAGAGGTTACTATTCATACTATTCACTAGTGAGTTCTTGAATTTATTTCACCCATCAAACCTTGATAAAAAGAGATGAAAGAATTTTATTACCTTAGTTTAATTGCTAGGAGACTTGAGAATTAATGGGATGATTTTACCATGGCTAGAACTTGATATTTTGAATTGGATTTCCCATCTTTTATCATTAGGGCCGAATGGAGCATCAAGGGGGTATTTATACTCCTCTTGGTTGCTTAGTTTGGTTGATTTGCTAGGTAACTTCTAGGAAGATGGGTTGATATCTTGCAATTGATTTTATTCTCCTAGTATAGCATTCTAGGTTGATTCTTGATTTCAAATCTTAGGGACAAATCTTTGGTAGCTTCCTAGAAACTACTTATATTAGCTTCCTTAGCACACTATTTGGATAGCTTGCTTGATAATCCTATGGTTAGCTTACTATTTGATAAAGTAACCATGGTTACTCTCTTACCATGGTTTAGTTAGTGCGTTACGTTTATTTAATCATTTACGCGTCCGCTCGGTCGCTTAAACGTTTTCGTAATACTTGTTCGTAAAATGGTTCGCGACGTAATTCCTTTCGTATTTATTCCTTATATTTTTAATTATTATATATGAATATAAATTCGTAGGGTTTTAATCTCGTAATTATATTGTGATTCCCGTAATCCTCGATAAGTCGTAAATACGGTCATTTTTCAAAGTTCGTTTTCTTCGAAAACTAATAGCGTTTACATACACTCATTTGGTACGTATAATCGTAATATCAACTCCGAAACTCATTTTCTCGTGCACTACATAGTGTGGGCTCAAAAGTTTTTCCCCGTCCGTCAGGGTTACTATTCATTAAACGATTTACAAGGTCTCAAAAATTCAAGTTATTATATTACCATTTATAAAGGTCTTTTACCGGTGTCAAAAATTTGGGTTCTTACATATAATACTTAATATTGTATGATCTAAAGAATCTATATGCACTTATTAAACTGATCTTTTGTTCACTTAATCAAATATAACTCAGGCTTGGTTATACTCAATAATTTGATAAAGTTATGTTAACTGATCAACTTGTAATTAACTATAATTTGCTCCCATCCATAACTACTTAGCAAGATATAAATGATAATCCATGGTTAAATCAATTATATGTGTAGAATCTCTTGAATGTAACTACAAACTGAAATTGATTAGAGTAACTTAATCACTAAACACTGCTTTAATCACCTGTGTATCTTGAAATAAGTACAAAAGTGTGTAAGTTATTTAGGAATGCATATTGATCCATGGTTGTGTTAATGTTCATGAGAACTATGTGCTTAACAGTGTATCATGTATCTGGACTCATTGTATATTATCAGTATCTACTTGAATCAATCTACAATGTGTCCTGTGCTAGTGATCTTTTAAAATCTGTGCACTTGTTTGCTTTGTCAGATTTTTTTGAATTCAAAATGTGATATACTTCTTGATTCATTGAACATCTGTGTACTTCAATCTTTATCTTTACCTGTGATATATGTACTCTTGTACACTATGATTGATTATAATGTGATGATTTAATGTAGAGTTAATATATGAATTCAAAGGCTTAAAGCAAGTAATTAAAACACAAGCACACACTGTCCTCACAGAAAGACCTGACAGGGGAGCCATAAGCACCTCTGTATCTGGATCACTGTTGTGATTAATGGCCACTTAGAGATCTTATGCGAAAAACTCTAAAATGCCATGAAGAAATTGTGTTTAAATCTGACTTATTGTTTATTTTGTGTGATTGTGTGATATTAATTGCTATCTGAATTAAATAGAATTGCACATGTAATATATATGCATCAGTTGTGTTAAATGTGATATTATTCTCATTTATTCCTTATCATTTAACATAAGCTACCTATAGATATAAATGCATTATTCTGTGTTAAAAACAAAAAGGTTATTCCATTAATATCTTTGAAAAGGTGTTACACTTCCTGCATATTCAAGACAGCAAACTGAACATTCTTAAATGCACAATTTGTCATCTTACTAGAATCTATGTGTTAGGCTATGCTGCACTTCACCTTTATGTCACACAGTTTCCCAAAATCTGTGCACTATGTACTTAAAATAGTTTTAAAATAGTATAATTAGGCACTTCATGTCACTATTTTCCTATAACTGCTATAATATATCATGTCCTAGAATAACTAAGTAAATACCTAGGATTTGGACTTATGTGACACAGCGTGCTTTGGAAAACTGCACTTAATGATAAACACTATTCATGAACAGTAAAAGTGACTTTAAAATGAAATTATTTTCTAAACTGATCTTGGATTTTGTGCAATGTGCATGCATATATACCTGTTACTTGCTGCATTCACACACACACTTAGACAAAGCTTATCTTCTCTACTTTACAAGTCATGAATCCAAATGCAATGTCATATTACCCTAGACCAAGACCAACCATAACCAATCCATATCTACTTCAAGATATGGAAAAGAAATAGTTTATCCACCACAAAAATTCTGCCTTCAAAACTGTAAACACTTCCCAGTCCAGAAACCCTAACCAAAGATCCGTGTACAGAAACCATAGAAAAGGATTTAGAAATCACACCATTCCATTCTATCAAAGCAGAAAATTCTAAATCCCAAATGCTCAAAACCCTACACCCTCTAAGCCTTTTCAAGCTAGGGTATACACTAGGAAATCAAACCTCAGAAATGAACCAAAAACAAACACAAACACAAACAGTTCCAAACCCCCTCCTCCAGACCTTGAAAACCCTTCCAACTCAAAGAAATACCTAGACCTTATCAAAAATGTCCAGCCTGGCATTTGTGTGAATCTGACTGGTAAAGTTGAGAAGGTAATCAGAACTGCTAAATGGGATGGGTTAGTCTTTCATTTGTGTAGACAGTATTTCATACATTTGATGGGTGAATTCTATTGCAACATGAATATCATAAAGGGAGTAGATGGTGTGCTGCATTTTACTACCACTGTGAATAAGAAGGTTATTTGCATTGATAACAAGAGTCTAAATAGAGCTTTGCATTTACCTTTACACTTGTGTGAACTTCCTTGTCATGAAATTTATTCCTTGCTTGTGTTTAACAAAGCTGAGTATGAGTTACTGTTGGGTGTCCTATGTGAGTCTGATGTGCCTTTGGGGTTGTGTGATGTTAACTGTGGTATCATTTTAAAGGGGTATTTCAATAATTAGCTTTAATAATTAGGGCCAATGTGTTACCTAAGCTTAATCAAAGCAAGTATTTTGACTTTTATGATGTAAAACTCATTTACCTCCTTTATAATAACAAGATAAACTTTAGTATATCCTATGTAATCTTGTTAAACATGATAAATGCTAATCTGGTAGGATACATTGTTGGATTTTAATCACAGCGGAGGCATGGTAAAATACTTTTACACATATAAAATCCAAATAAAAGCATATAAATCGTGGTAAAAACATAGGGATCGATTACTAACCTTTAATATGCGATCCAAGAGCAACGATCGGAGATCCTTAGCAGCTGCTCCTCAAACGTGAAGCACTCCACCGGTATCAACCAAGAAAACGACGTTAAGGAGGAGGAGGAGGTGGAGAGAATTTGGTTTTCTAAAACTTTTGGGTTTTTGGGTTCGAATAAAAATAGGGTTTATAATAGTGTATTTATAGGCAAAATTTTCAGCTGAAATTTTCCCATAAATATTATTATTATTATCCCATTTATTATTCTCATTAATAATTAAAACACCTTTTAATTATTAATCCTTTTTCTAAATACTTTAGAAATAATTCTCTCTCTTGATTTAATTTCCAAAAATTAAATTCTTAATTAATAATATTAAGAACTTTTCTTAATTAATTTATAATCAATTAAATCTCATTTAATCAATTATTAAATTTGCCAATTAATTATTTATTTCATAAATAAATAATTATTAGCCATTATTAATTATTTCCTCCACCATTAAATCATTCTCTTTTTATGGTGTGACCCTGTAGGTTCAATATTAAGCCGGTAGTAGAAATAAATAATAATAAAACTATTTTATCATTATTTATATAAATTCTCTAATTTATTAAATATGATTAATTAATTAATCACATTTATTCTACATCGTGAGGGATACTTCTCAGCATATCGCGACTATCCGGATAATATGAATTCACTGCTTAGAATACCAAGAACCTATTCAGTGAATAGTTATCGTACAATAAACTCCTTCTACCCTACAATGTCCCGATTAAATACAAGGCATGGATCTCGTGTCAAGCCTATCTAATTTAATCACTTGCTTACCATTTACTATGCGTAGTTCTATGCAAATTAGAAACTCCTTTCTAATTTCATTCACTCTGGCCAGAGATTCCTGAACTAGCATAAGTGGATCAACCTTGAACATTCGCTTCCTTCACTGGAAGGGGTAGATCCTTTATTGATCATACACTATCTTCGTGTACAAATTCCTATACCCAGTAGAGCCCTAATAATTGTCCCTGGAGACTAAGAACTAAACCAAAGCATAGTTCAGTGTACACAAGATGACTATGATGACCTCAAGTCTAAGGATACTTGTACAACTATCACTATATGAACAACTACTGACACGTGAGTGAACTCCATCAGTTGTTCAGCTGTGCGAGTCATGTTCAGTGAACTTATTCTATAATAAGCACCTACATACTAGCTATAGTGTCACCACACAAATGTCTATGAGAACAGACATCCTTCATAATGAAGCAAGCATAGTATGTACCGATCTTTGCGGATTATTAATTACCAGTTAGTAGTCCTATGATCAGGACTATTTAAGTTTAGAGTTATTATCTTTTAGGTCTCACTATTATGATCTCATCATAATCCATAAAAAGCTTTACTCTAAACTATGGTATATCTTATTTAAACACTTAAATAGATAGAGCCCGTAATAAAAATAAAACAAGTCTTTTATTAAAATCAATGAAATCAAAACAGATTACATAAAGAGTTATTCCTAAATCCTAATACATGATTGGACTTAGGACATATTCCTTTCATACATGCCCTATGGTCTTCTCATTACATGTTTCTTTATAATATGTAATGTTCACCTTCCTGAAAAATTTGCTAACTTGGGTGAATTTCATATCACCAAAGACCATATAAGACCTCAGATCTCCCTTACAACCTGTGAACCTCAAGAGGTTGAACCTACTGTACTTCCTCCAGTACTTAGAGAAGAAGACATCTTTCTCTCAAATTATGAGTCTGTGAGAGTCATGATTAATGAGCTTAAAACTGAACTTAAAAAGGTTAAAACACAAAATAAGGAGATTAAGGACAAGGTGGCTTACCTAGAAAGTGTAACTATATCCTGTAAGAATAGGATTTCCTATTTAGAGAACCTAGCTGGATCAAACCTAGGGGAACCTAGTTTGACTGACCTAGAGATTGTGAACTCATTCCAAGTTCCAGTCTTTTATTAAAATCAATGAAATCAAAACAGATTACATAAAGAGTTATTCCTAAATCCTAATACATGATTGGACTTAGGACATATTCCTTTCATACATGCCCTATGGTCTTCTCATTACATGTTTCTTTATAATGTGTAATGTTCACCTTCCTGAAAAATTTGCTAACTTGGGTGAATTTCATATCACCAAAGACCATATAAGACCTCAGATCTCCCTTACAACCTGTGAACCTCAAGAGGTTGAACCTACTGTACTTCCTCCAGTACTTAGAGAAGAAGACATCTTTCTCTCAAATTATGAGTCTGTGAGAGTCATGATTAATGAGCTTAAAACTGAACTTAAAAAGGTTAAAACACAAAATAAGGAGATTAAGGACAAGGTGGCTTACCTAAAAAGTGTAACTATATCCTGTAAGAATAGGATTTCCTATTTAGAGAACCTAGCTGGATCAAACCTAGGGGAACCTAGTTTGACTGACCTAGAGATTGTGAACTCATTCCAAGTTCCAGTCTCTAATGACTTAGATATGGTTCAGGAATTAGAGGATATAGGATTAGATGCTAGAGGACCCCCCATTGAACTCTTACCTGATTTGATTCATGTATTTGATGTGGATGGAAATGTGGTTGGATGATCTGTGTTTGCTGAACTTGAAGTGGTGTTCGATTTTGTTCTACTTAACTCTGCTGATCTGATGTTAACTTTTGTATCTTCAACTTTGTTTGTAATGATGGAACTAGATGTTGAACTTGTAATTCTCTGGAGTGTATGCACTCCTTTTTCTTTGTAATGTTAAGACAGGTGCAAATGTTTGTTCTCTTTAATCAGTGAACCACATTGATTGAAAAGGAACATTTTTGGCTTCTTGTGAATATAAAATTTGCATTATGTTACATTCCCTTGCAGTACTGTATTTATGCCTTTATGAATCACTAATATGCATCTACACTCTACAGGTACTGTTGTCAATATACTAAATGGTTGTACTGATAAACTAAGGAAATGATTTTAGTTTGTTAATAATTGAGATCGTTAAACAGTTTGATATCCTAGAACTACAACTGCTTTGTTTAAATCTGACTAGTCTACTAACCAGTTGTATTCAGTCCACTAGTTCAAAGAATATATATATGGATTAGCAACTGTGTATACTAATCATTTTGCAGATTAACAAGTTCATTTCTCAAAAATACGCACAGTGCACAAACAAAATGCAAAAGAAGTGTATTTGACATTTACACACTCACACACATCACTCAGTTATGAAAGGTACACACTGTTGGACTTATTCAAACTGTATTATAATAATTGTTTATTTAACTTATGACATGATAAGTTAGAATCAGTTTAGGACAATTTGAATGTAAACAGTTGGTTCCTTAGAATGTAGTAGTGTTTATCCTATGTAAATTACAAGAACGATTATGAGTTTAGATAAAAAGCACTGAAATAGCATGTATTAGTCTTCTGGAAATGTAACAATACATGACATAGAATGTATTAGGCTCTCACATGTGAATTTCTATTGCAAGACTGTACTTTGTATTATTAAATATGTACAATTCGACAGGGTCATACGTACTTCTACTAAAATATCATGCATGCAACTGAACTAAAATTAAGGATTAACAGTTATATATGTTAGTTCAAGTTTAAAAGACTTGCGTAAAATAAGTTTGTATTTGCAGTAAAACTCTTTTTGTGATTGCTTAAAACGAAACTATGCTTTTTTTAAGTGTCATAGTATGATTTAATCAAGGTCTAAAATCATAAAATTACATGTAATTGAACTTAGTTAAGGCCTACAAAGTTCGATATATAATTGATAATTCTTTAAATTGAAAAGTTATGCATGGAAAAACTCGAATCACAAAACTAGTTTAAAAGGTATAAGTAAGTAAATGTTTTCTTATAAAAAGAAGTTATATCTTTAAACTGCAATTAGCATGTTTTAGCAGAGTCTTAAAATCCGAAATTGTGCATGCAACAAGGCCAAATAAAACGTGCATAAATGAATTACACTTAACATGTTTTCTTACTAAAGGACTATAAAACTATAATTGTTTGCTTAAGGTAAATTCAGATTGTAAACTATGCCATGATATTTTTCTTATCTAAACAAAATTTTTTTCACATTGCTTTTGACCATAACAGCTGTATTCTTATTCAAGCTATGTATACTTAAAAAAAATCCCATGCTTAATCAGAAATTAGACTACATGAATGAAACTGAAAACCAATGAGAAACTACTTGCACTTCTTCACATATTCCATGTCTTAACATGATCATATAGTTTCTAAATTGGGATTTACCTACTTTTTGTTATCTTCCAAACAAAAGGGGAAGAGAATTTAAAGTGTTTTATTGTAAACTAAAGGGAAATAAAAAGGGGAAAAAAGTACTTAAACGAATTTAGACCCCTCAATTTTTCAAATGCCTAATTTTGCTAGATAATCACTATGCTTCAATATTTTTGAAATATCTAACAAGGTTTTGCAGGATTTATCCTAAGAGAGGAATCAAGCTGAGTCCCATAAACTGTATGTGCAAAAATATTTTAAAACTCATGCATACACCAAGGGGAAGCACACACTTGAAAATTTTAAATTTTATGTTTGTTTGGCAAATACCAAAAAAGGGAAGATTGAAAGGATATCTTCGATATATTATTTATGTTGGTATTTGTATGATTAAACATAAAATTTAAGTACACTTAGATCCTCTCCATTAGGACATGATTTTAATTGATCCAGATCAAAGTCAAATAGTTAAACCAGCTAAATTATTTTCAGAACTATTTATAAAAGAGATATTCTGTTATTCTAAAAACATCAAAATTATATTTTATGGAATATATCTCTATGGCAATTTGATCAAATAAGAAATATCAAGATATGATATTTTTTAGATCACAGTTGCAACATCAATAAGGCAACAAGCTCGAATAAGGAATATATCAGAAATATTCTTTAGAGATCTCGTGCTAAATCAAAAATGTTTTACTCTTCGCTCCTAAATATATTTTAATCCTTCAAGAGATTTTTTATTCAAAGTTTATTAATATTCATGGTTGAAGTATTAATATCCATTTTTACACCCATTCCGTGTGCTCGTAAAGTAATTTTCTCCTGTTTCGTAAAATCAGCATTTCTCGGAGAAAATTATTCAAAAATACTCAAAAATATTTCACACCACTCAAATACATTTTATATATTAGGAAATATATTTTAAGTATCTATACAAGTCAAAACTTTGGTCAAAATATCCATCTCTTTCATTCCAAGACCAATAGTATTTTTATTCGGAAGTAAAGGCTGACATAACCGCTTTAAATCTAAATAAATACTTCCACATACTAGAATGACTTAAATGGTATAGATCACTTAAATGGTATTTTATATGCATGGTAAAAATTTCATAGCATTTCGAGAATTTTTGTGCGGGCACGAATTTTGAGGCAGTTGGTCCCACAGTTGACCACGTTTGACCTAGCTACCATTGACCATTATTGACCAAACTTTGCAGGAAATAATTTTATAATATTTAGGAAATTATCATATTTTTCATGATATTTACTTAAGAGTTTTTGGGGTGGTCATAATTAATAGTGTTTAATCCTTAATTAAAGTAATTAAAGAATGATTGAAAGAAAAGGAAAATATATATTTAATATATATATATCAACTGAGATTTGAATGAATACTAGATTGTGCTTCCTTCCCACTTTCAAAGAAACACAACCTACTTGTCATGTCATCAATCCATGTGATACACTCCATCCACCATCCATTCCTTCTCAAATCTCAACCATTCATTCCACCCAACTTCCTCTTTAAATAAACCCCCACCCCAACCCATTTTAAAAAAAGCTAAAGAGCCAAATACTTGCTGGGAATTTTTCAAGAAGTTCCTTTCTTCATCTCTTTCAAATTCTATCCGAACACTTCTTTTCAAAAACCTTCTCTCTCTTAAATATATACACATATACTTAAAGTTTTTGATATCCAAACTTAGCTTCACCCAACCAAGCTTGTTCCCACTAAGTGAGCTCATCCATCACCATTTTTCAGCCTCCCGAAGGGATGCCCAAGTTCGTCCATAGTGCCAAAATCCGGCCGAACCTCCGGCGAACTTTTGCAACTGTTTTCTAAAAGTGGTGAGTTTTTAGCTTCTTCTTTGGTTTTCTTTATTTTGAGCTTTGTACTTAATTTCTCTACTTCATCTCAAGCTCTAAAACAAGATCTCCTATGAAGAAGGTTCTCTAAGAAAAGAGAACGAAGATTCGAAATCGGAATTCGAATAAGTACTTGATCTTCAAACCGAAGCTCTAAACGAAGAAGATTTATATTATACAAGTACTTAAATCTCTAAATAACTCCTCACGAGTGAGATTTCATAAATCTCTAAACAACTCCTCATGAGTGATATTTCATATTTGACATCGCGAGTTGGCCAATTACTTGCATTTTATTTATCTCGACCTTGACCAACATATTTCGTGAGTATAATTACGAAAGGTATCGTTTTATAATCTCACTAACATCTCTAGTGTTCTGAGAGATTATAAATCGATCAATAGTGATCTTCGGAATTTTGTCAAATATAAGAGACAGATTAAATCACACGAGTTGGCCAATTACTCGCACTTCTATTATTTGGATCTTGGCCAACGCATAGTTCGTGTATATAGTCCAATTACGAAAGATATCGTATAATCCCCTTCTAGCACCTTATTGTTTAGTGGGGTTTTTATTTAATATATATAAACTTCGTAATCATCCGTCTAAGCTTCAAAGGTGGATGTAATCACACGAGTTGACCAATTACTTTGCATTTCATTTATCTCGATCTTGGTTAACGCATAGTTCGTGTATATAGTATCATTATGAAAGGTATCACTTATAACCCCTTCTAGCATCTTCAGTGTTCCGGGGGATTATAAGTTGATCAATAGTAAACTTCGTAATCATCCACCTAAACTTCAAAAGCACAAATTCAAAGCCAATTACTTGCACTTCTATTATTTGGACCTTGGCTAAGAATCATAAAACATATAAAGTTGTTTGAAGTTAAAAGTATACTTTGACCACATAATCGTCAAATCATAAGTATACTAAATCCATAAGCCTAAGAGCTTAAAAGGATAGTTACAATTCCGAGATTGTAACCAAAGTATTCTTCGATCCATAAATACATAATCTAAAGAAGAAGAATACAAAAGAAGTCATAAGCCATAGTGCTTATACATATATACAAGACTTCTTTTTACTCCGATAAACATATATTTTATGAAGACGGAGTAATTATAAGTATACTTGACATATAAATATATATTCTGAGTTAAGTATACGTATTGAGCCTGATGATCAAAGAAGTCATAATCCATATTGATTATACATATAAAGGACTTCTTATATTACTCTGTTTAACATATAATCCATAGAGACAGAGTAATCAAAAGTATAGTTGATATAACATTTTATATCTCAAGTCAAGTATACATATAGAGTATTAATATTCTTATTTGAATATTATACAATCTTTTGGGTTAGTACCGTAACATACTAGTTCAACACATATTTTTTCTATACTTTGTGTTTTATGGATTGTCTTATTAGTTTCACAGTGAGGTGAGGTGACGTGAGGTGATCTTCATTCTAAGACCCAAGTCTCATACGCACTAGCGGGAAGTTAGTCGTATTTGCATCGTGAAGAAGAGGAAAGACCCAAGACCGGATACTAAGATCTGAGATCAGTGAAAGCTAAGGAAGCCAAGTCCACACAAGGGATCTATATCAACTTTGAAGAGATAGTGGGGAGTTATTGTCTAAGATAAGTTGTGTAGGAATTGCATTTATTTTGAGGTGATGACCCTTGTGTTACGCACCAAGATAAATATTTATAAGGGTGTAAAGGCTTCTCCACCTACTAAAGGAGCGAGTTTATATTAAGGGAAAATCCCGAGTCCGGGAGAGGAGCTCGAGGACTGGAGTAGGGGTGAGCGGATCTATTAGAGGTTGCGCCATCGCGAAGCAAGATGAAATTGCCGTGTGGTATTTTCTTTCCTTGTACTTTATTTTTCGCAAATATATACTGAATAACCACTCGGTAAAGTTTTTTTTTAAAAAGGGATAAAATTATTTTAAAAACGCCATAATAAATTTTAAATTGGTAATTAAGCTATTCAACCCCCCCCCCTTCTAGCTTAACATAGCCCTCATACGGGACCTAACACAACTGGCCCCTGACTGCTAGGACTTTCAACATGACCGTTCAGGATGCTGTCCGGAAAACTGATGTGATAACAGATACCCTTCTGTTAATTCGGAACGTGCAAATGTCTTATTTGATTCTGGAGCGATCAAGTCTTTTATATCTCAAAATTTTTCTAAGAAGTTAAATCTTAATGCCGTACCCTTACGTGAGGTATTAAAAGTAGAAATAGCAAACCGAGGAATCATTCATGTAAATCAAGTACACTCTAGATGGAAGTTGAAACTAGAAGGGAAAGTCTTCAAGGTTGACTTAATCGCATTTGCGTTAAGAGAATTTCATGTGATCCTAGGAATGAACTGGTTATCCAGTAATGGAGCGCAGATAGATTGTGAGCGAAAGAAAGTAAGGATAAGAGTGCAAAATGGAAAGGAGAATGTGTTTTAAGGTCAACGACAGACCCAGAAATTTTTGACCAAGATTCAGGCTAAGAGACTGTTAAAGAAAGGTAACGAGGCCTAGTTGGCTTATATGATGGATCCTAAAAAGGAAGTTCCCAACATACAAGACATACCCGTAGTAAACGAATTCAAGGATGTGTTTTCGGAGAACTTACCAGGATTGCCACTCAACGGAGAAAAAGAATTCGCTATAGAATTAGCGTCAGGGACGACACCAATATCTAAGGCCCCATATAGGCTGGCCCCAGCTGAGATGAAGGAACTAGCGTCTCAAATGGAAGAGTTGTTAGATAACATGATGATAAGACACAGTGTGTCACCATGGGGTACACCAATGTTGTTTGCAAAGAAAAAGGAAGGTAACATGATATTATGCATAGACTACCAAGAGTTGATGTAATATCTCGTATATTTAGAAATATTATTTGATATATATATATATGCTTTTATGATTTAGAAGGAATAAAATGGTGGATATTTTATTCCTGCTTGACAAGTTGGTGTTATTAAATGGTAAGGTGCTAATTGTTAAGTGTTATATCGATCCTTGTTAATTTCTGAAAATATTTACTTAAAGGTATTATTTTTAAAAAGTTATTTGAAAGCGATCTTATTGATATCGGTAAATTGAAATTATTTTATAATATCCGAGAAATATCGTGCAATTATTTTTATCAATAAATAATTATTATGTGATTATTATGGGAATTTTGGTGAATTATCTGATAACTGATATTTGATTTTATATTTGGGTGTTTATATGTAATAAAGTGTAAATATTTTGATTTTTAATATGTCCATAATAAAGTATAGATAATTATGGTATTTTTCTAATATTTTTTGGATTGTTATATGATTATAAAGGATTTATAGATTTATTAATTATTTTCTGAGTAGTTACAAAACTATTTTATAAAGCCGGGAATCCTCCAACTTCAACCGTTTTTGTGTTTTTACAACCCGAAACTCTTCGGAAAACTACTATCTAGCTTAATCTGATAATTCCGGACATTTTCCGTGTTTTGACTTTTTCGATCCGGATTACGGTTTGACCCGTACGCGTCCCGATACAATATTTTCGATACGATAATCATTTCGGTAGATCAATAAAACCCGTATTCTCGAGAGAAGGGATATTTTTACATTATTTTCTTATAGGGTGTTTTATAAGAAGTTCGGTTTTGATAATTATCCAAATCTGGTATTAAATTATATCGTTTTTATAGTTACTTAGCGGCTACGTAATCTATTTTTGGATCCGATATATAAGTGTAAATACAGTATTAAATTCCAGAATGTTTCAAAAATTATGAAACTTATATTTTATTAGTATCTGAATATTTCGAGAATTTTAAAATTATTTCGGAAATTTTTCGGGTTATATTTACCCGCACATTTGTTTGTTAAATCGTAAAATGCGGGTATAGCGCGCGAGTCAAAAATGCTTTAAAATTTATGAAAAATTTAATTTTATTAGTTTTCAAATATTCCGAGAATTTTAGAAATATTTCGGTTTCATAAAAATTATCGGACCGGGCCCCTATCGGGACGCCAAACCCTACAAAAATTGTATTTTCATTTTTATAAAATCGTGGGATTTTCAAATATATTATATTTTTACATGTTTAGAATATTCGTAATTTTTTAGGAATTTTGATATAAATTTTATATTTATTTGATTAAATAATATTCCCCGCTAATTATTAATTTCGGGCTAATTTTGATTATGTTGTATTGATTTTTAGTTTAAAAAAAAGAAAAAAAATCCTAACTACCCCACCCCAGAAAATCTTAATTACAAAACTATTTTATAAAGCCGGGAATCGTCCAACTTCAATCATTTTTGCGTTTTTATAACCCGAAACTCTTCGGAAAACTACTTCCTAACCTAATCTGATAATTCCGGACATTTTCCGTGTTTTGACTTTTTCGATCCGGATTACGGTTTGACCCGCGCGTGTCCCGGCGTAATATTTTTGATACGATAATCATTTCGGTAGATCAATAACCCGTATTCTCGAGAGACGGGATATTTTTACATTATTTTCTCATAGGGTGTTTTATAAGAAGTTCGGTTTTGATAATTATTCAAATCTGGTATTAAATTGTATCGTTTTTATAGTTACTTAGCAGTTAAATAATCTATTTTTGGATCCGATATATAAGTGTACATTCAGTATTAAAATCCAGAACGTTTCAAAAATCATGAAACTTATTTTTTATTAGTATTTGAATATTTCGAGAATTTTAAAATTATTTCGGAAATTTTTCGGGTTATATTTACGCCCAGGTTTGTTTGTTAAATCGTAAAATACGGGAATAGCGCGCGAGCCAAAAATGCTATAAAATTTATGAAAAATTTTATTTTGTTAGTTTTCAAATATTCCGAGAATTTTAGAAATATTTCGGTTTCATAGAAAGTATCGGACCGGGCCCCTATCGGGATGCCAAACCCCCCAAAAATTGTATTTTCATTTTTATAAAATCGTGGGACTTTTAAATATATTATATTTTTACATTTTTAGAATATTCGTAATTTTTGAGGAATTTTGATATAAATTTTATATTTAGTTGATTAAATATTATTCCCCGCTAATTATTAATTTCGGGCTAATTTTGATTATGTTGTATTGATTTTTAGTTAAAAAACAAAAAAAAAATCCTAACTACCCCACCCGCGCCACGCCCCCCCCCCCCGTAATCCCTTCCTTTAATTTCTTTTTATTGTACGCATCCTCCTGCCTCCCCACTTCCTCTTACCTCTGTCTCTCCTCTGTATCGTATATTTATATATTTTTAATTTTCAAAAATTCATATCTTACAAATCGTTTATCCAAATTTTAATTGTTATATATATAATCGATCAGCGCTTCGATACCTACGCATAGGTATATATATTTCGAGGTTTTGAGAAGAAAATTTGCAGAGCATATTTTCCGTTTTAATTTATTTTCGGGGCGTAGAACAAGAGTTTGGAGGCGGTGATTACTCCACATGGCATCTCAGCGTGTATATATCTATCGCTATTAATTTTGAATTTTCTGGAGATATTTTCCGGACATCAGATATTCTCTTCGGGGTAATCAGAATTTTTTTTGGGTAAGGATTCCGAAATTTCGCCTTCGTAATTGTGTATATTATAGCATGTTAGTGTTTATATATTTATTTAATAATTTTTAGAAGTTTTTGTAGAAGTCGCTTTTGGCCGTGTTTTTCATTTCTGGCGTGTTTATACGTGCAAATATAAATTATTGTGTTTTAAATTTATTGATTTTATTAGAGTACAGTTGGATTGTGTTGGTTTGGGATTGATTTTGAGGGGTTCTAACCCCGAAAAAGTCCGTTTTACCAAGACGTTATTTCGAATTTTTTTCTAAAATATTTATTTTGATTTCAAATTATTATCTTTTATTATTTCGAAAATTATAATTTGATTCAATTATTTATAATATATTTTGATTTATTCTTATTTTATTCGTAATAAATAAATCGTCCGTCCGTTTAATACGAAACGAACGCCTCTAGACTCAGAAAAATATTCCGCTTTCATTAAAAATACTTTAGAGACCCAAACTCTTTTTTTAAAAAGGGACATTTGATTTACGAGTCATTCTGAGTCGATTATTGATCGAAAAATCATATTTTTGACCAGATTTCAGTTTAAACATACTGAGTCGAATGTTTTGACAAACTGAGTCATATGTGATATGAATTATTTGATACGTGGCTTATGTGTTTATATGCTATGTGAATTAAGTGTGTACGTGAGTCAAGAGTCTTGTATTTGACTGTTTTCTTTATGCGTGGGCTATCGTATGGGTAGACGATAGGGTTTTGACGCGCAGTTAATCGAGTAATTATTGTTTAGATGATTAAAGTTGTATCCTTTAATTATAGGTGCGGATCATTCGAGTTGATCAGGATAAGATGTTGGATAAAGAGTAAGATGGAATGGTATTGGGTATCTAGCTTCTAGCAATCGCAGGAGCAGCATATCAGTAAAGTGTTGAAAAGAAAGACAGATGTTTTGAGTCAGAATGTCAGAATAGATGCGTCTTTGCGAGTGTGACTAACTACTAAATCTCAAAGGCAAGTATCCCTATCATCACTTATTGTTCAAGTGATATATATTTTGAATCCTATTATGCAAGTATTGTTTTCCCTATTCTCAGTTCTGAATAGATAAATGTTTTATATATCGCTGAAATAAATGATTCTGTTTATGCAAATACTCTTCTGCTATTCTATGTTCAGAATAGCTAAGTGATTTTACTTATCAAATGAATGGATTTATAAATGTTTTGGGTTTTGAGAAAAATGAGTTGGTTTTGCGAGTATTCCTACCCAAGTAAATGGGGGAATAAAAGTTTATAAGGGAGTCAATTATTATGACTCATTTCAATAAAATGTTTTTAAGATTGGATGGTTGCGTAAGAGGCCGTGGCGGCGGTCCAGTGTGAGCTATGTGTTATACAGGATATAACACCTTGCTAGGCCAATATGTGCCTTGGGTACCCCTTTGTTTAGTTGGATATGCTTCGGCATACCGGTGTTGCTCCGCGGCTGATCACCGGCGGCAATACTCCATCGTTCGAGGATTCCAATCTAAATTATGATATTGTTTTGATAATCATAAAATAAATGGTTTATCAACTGTTTCTATTTTGGATTAAAGGTGAAATGCAGTTTTGATTCAGTTTCTGCTTGATGTGGATATTTAGGTTGTTAAATATCAAAGGTGGTATTAGTATAGATGATTGATGTTGACTTCAGTATGGGATGTTGTGAGCATCAAAGTTCGTATTGATATCTAATTTGATAGGACAACAAAATAAGTATTAATTTCAAGAGTTCGGTTTTGAATAAAGTTTATGATCCAGTCCATAATCATTGTTTCATGTTATTGTTGTTTACGATATTTCTGTAAACACTGTTTTACGAGTTTTATTCTCTTCAAGATTCAAAGTATTGCTGAAGCATTTCGCTTAAAAATATCAAAATGGTTTTGAATACCATTAAGGAACCAATTTTGGGGTTCCTCAACTAAAATTTTATGATTCGGCAATTATGATTTTTAAAGGTTCTGCTCTATTGTAGATGTGGGTTTTATATCAAAAAGACCCTATATATGTTACAATGATCTTGCTGAGCATTTCTTTCGCTCATACTTGCCAGTTTTCAAATTTAACCTCCAGTGAGGATTAACTTGCGGTGTTTAGCCGCGTAATTCGAGGAAGCAAAGAAGAAGCTTTTGGAAGGTGGTTGGTCCAGGATTTGCGGACTAGTGTAAGTTCTATTATGTAAGTTGTTTATATTATATTATATTATAGTTGTGTTTTGTATTTGGGCCTAGTATACTTCTTTTCGAAGTTATACTAGCGGGTTAAGTTTTGAGATTGAGAATTATTGAAAAGAGTTTTAAAAATAAAGTAAAAATTTTATTTGTGGAATTTGGATATCTTGTTTCTAGAACTGTAACCTTAAAAGATCTTGGATTAGTTTGGGGGTCATAGATGCTAAATATTTTCTGCTGACATTTGCATTTTGATTAAACAGGTTAATTTGGATTGAGGTTTCATAGTGACGACCAAATCCTCTGACCCCGAATTTGGGGGCGTTACAGTTGAACAAGCTGACCATCAAGAAGAGGTACCATTTCCCTAGGATTGACGACCTATACGACCAGCTCAAAGGTGTTGTGCACTTTTCCAAAATAGACTTGAGGACGGGATATCACTAGTTGAAAATTAAACCTGAAGATATACCAAAGACTATCTTTCGCACTAGGTATGGACATTATAAGTTCTGAGTCATGTCGTTCGGGTTAACCAATGCACCCTTAACCTTTATGGATTTGATGAATAGAGTGTTCAAGAAGTACCTAGACATATGTGTGATAGTTTTCATAGATGATATTCTAATCTACTCAAAGATAAAGCAAGAACACGCAGAACATTTGAGGATATTCTTAGAAATCTTAAGGAATAAGAAGTTGTATGCCAAGTTCTCAAAGTGTGAGTTTTAGTTAAAGGAAGTTCAGTTCTTTGGGCATGTGGTGAGTAGCAAAGGAGTTTTAGTTAACCCCGCCAAGATAGAGGCGGTATCCAATTGGGAAAGACCGACTTCCCCAACCGAGGTTAGGAGTTTTGTGGGCTTAGCAGGATATTAACAGAGATTCATGCAAGACTTTGCCAAGATAGCCAACCCATTGACTAGGCTTACCCGGAAAATGGAAAAGTTTGTGTGGATAGAGAAATGTGAGGAAAGCTTTCAAAAGCTGAAAAGAAGACCGGTGCCAGCACCAGTACTCGCTCTTCCCAATGGAAAGGGAGAGTTTGTGATATACAGTAATGCTTCGCACAAGGGGCTGAGATGTGTGCTTATGCAGCACGGAAAGGTTATTGCGTATGTCTCTCGATAGTTGAAAGAATATGAGATAAAGTACCTACCAATGATCTAGAATTAACAGCCATAGTGTTTGCCCTGAAAATTTGGAGGCACTTTCTGTATGGGGGGAAATGCGAGATTTACACAGACCATAAGAGCCTCAAGTATATTTTTTATTCAGAAAGAATTAAACATGAGATATAGGAGATGGCTAGAGCTGATTAAGGACTATGATTGTGAAATCCCGTATCACCCGGGTAAAGCCAATGTGGTGCCTGACTTCCTCAGTAGGAAAGAGAGACTCATGATAATAATGACATCCGAGGAGATAGTTAAAGAATTTGAGAAGATGAAAATCGACGTGAGAATAACCAGTAAAGGATCAGAAGGACTATTTGAAATCAGGTTAATACTGGAACTAGCTGAGAAAATACGAGTGTGTCATGAAAAGAAGATGAATGAAGAAAGAGAAACATTAACCGGTGAGGAGGTCAGGTGCGAGAAAGATGAGAGAGGGATCATGAGGTATGCACCCCAGATTTGGGTTCCGAATATGCAAGAACTGAAGGATGAGCTGTTACACGAAGGGCACAGCTCCAGATATTCAATCCACCCAGGAAGTACGAAAATGTACCGTGACCTTAATGAATATTATTAGTGGCCTAACATGAAGAGGGAAGTAGCATAATGGGTCAGCAAATGCTTGAAATTCCAGAGAGTGCAGGTTGAACATCAGCGACCAAGTGGACTATTACGGCCCCTTGAAATTCCGGAATGGAAATGGAAGCATATAGCCATGGATTTTGTGACAGGCGTACCAAGGACTAAAACCAATCATGATGCCATATGTGTTATCATAGATAGACTGACCAAGTCCGTGCACTTCTTTCCAATTAATGAAAGTTACACCGTAGACAAGATAGTGGAAATTTACCTGAGAGAGATCATAGTGAGGCACGGGGTTCCCATTGCCATAGTGTCAGATAGAAACCTAAGGTTTAACTCCCGATTTTGGAGAAGCTTCCAAGAATGTGTAGGCACCAGAATGAATATGAGTACCGCTTACCACCCCCAAACAGATGGGCAAAGCGAAAAGACTATCCAGGCCCTAGAAGATATGCTGCGAGTATGTGCCATTGACTTTAAAGGAAATTGGAATGACCACTTACACCTGATTGAGTTTTCCTACAACAATAGCTATCACGCTAGCATAGGAATGCCCCCGTATGAAGCTCTTTACAGAAGGAGATGTTGCTCTCCCTTATGTTGGGATGAAGTTGGAGAACATAAGATAATAGGACCTGAGTTGGTCCAGCAGACCCGAGAGACAGTGGGACTCATCAGAAAGAGGTTGGTAATAGCTCAAGACAGACAGAAGAAGTACGCCGACCAGATGAGGAAAGATAGAGAGTATGAAGTGGGAAATTCCGTGTTGTTGAAGGTATCTCCATGGAAAGGAGTGATGAGATTTGGGAAGAAAGGGAAACTGAGTCCCATATTCATAGGACCCTTTGAGATCCTGAGGAGGATAGGATCTCTAGCTTACGAGCTCGCCTTGCCTCCTAATCTGCAACAAATGGAAACCGTGTTCCATGTGTCAATGCTAAGGAAGTACCATGTCGATGCGCAACATGTGATAGAGGATGAACATGTAGCATTACAACCAGACATGACTTACGTTGAACAATCAGTAAAAGTAATGGACCAGAAGGAACAAGTGCTGAGGAACAAGACTGTAAAGTTGGTCAGAATCTTGTAGAGAAATCAGAATGTTGAAGAGTCAACTTGGGAACTATAGGACGCGATGAAGGAAAGATATCCCCACCTATTTCTATTTGATTCTGGGACAGAATCTTTTTTAGAGGGGAAGACTGTAATAACTCAAATTTTTTAGACCTTGTAAAACGTTTGATGAATAGTAACCCTGACAATCGGGGAAAACTTTTTAGCCCACACTATGTTGTGCATGGGAAAATTAGTTTCCGAGTTGATAACATGACTATACGTACCAAATAGGTGCATGTAAACGCTATTAGTTTTCGAAGAAAACGAACTTTGAAAAATGACCGTATCTACGAATTGTCAAGGAATGCGAGAATCATGATATAATTAAAAATCTAAAATCCTACAAATTCAAACCCAAGTATGAGGCTTCAAAATTTAAAGGATGTATAAGAAAAGATTTACCCCGCGAACTACTTATGAAAATTTATTATGAAAATGAATAAGCGACCGAGCGAATGCGTAAATGAATAAATAAAATGTATCAAGCCATGCTAACCATGTAAGCTAACTAAGGAAAGAAAGTAACTATGGTTAATAACCAAATAGTAGCCTATCTAGAGAACATGATGACCTAGCTAGTAAATAGTGAATGAATAGTAACCAAGGTACTAAGCTAGCAAGGTAGCTTGGAAAATAGCTTGGGTAGGAAGATTTTTGCACGATTTGACCATCCTAGTAGATATATAAAAAGAATACATATTATTATTTCACAAGAAGCATCCAAGAAGACAAGCAAAACTTACTCTTCTCCCTCTTGAAAACTCCCATTCGGCAATTTACTATTCCAAGGAGAAATCAAAATTAAAAACTCCACTTCAAGCCATGGAAAAATTCTACAATTAATTCCTACGCTTCCTAAATACTAAACTAAGGTAAGATAAATTTTTGAGAGCATTTCATTAAGGTATGAATGGTGAAATAATTTCATAAAAGTGATGATGAATAGTGTAGAATAATAACTTTTCTTGGTTTCTTGATTTTCATTGATTGATTTAGGGTTCTTAAGCTCACCCAAGCATCCCCAAGATTCCACCATCAAGGAAAACACATCCCAAGATTTCAAGAAAGGTATAAATCATTGACCAAACTTTATTTAAGGTTTGAGTTTCAAGAAAATCAAAGATCTTAGTTGTAAACCTAGTTTTGGTAGTTGTTTTGTTATTTTCTTGATATTTAGTTAGTTAGTATTAAGGTTGATGATTGTTTCCTCAAGAACATGATGTTATTGAGAGGAGTTAGTGTTGAGATGATGGTATGGTGATTGTTGATGGTTGGTTAATGATTTAAAGTGTAAACGAAACTCAGATCGTAGCCGTAACATCGTTAAAATGAATAAATCGTAACTATAAGTTTTCTGCAGAGTTATAGAAAGTATAAACTGTAGATTCTTGAAACAATAAGACTTTATTATGATAGACAATGTTATGAGGATCTTTTAGGCGCTTGAATTGCTTAATTTTGATTTACTGAACAAAAGTTATGACCGTTTTAGTAAAAACGATTTACGCGATTAAACTGCTACGAATTACGAACTTTGAAAATAGAAATGATCGACTTAAGAATATTCAAAAATATGAAATTTTTACAGAGAGTAAGAAATATATTTTATTAACTTCTATAAAAAATTTAAAGTGAAAATATGTATTTTTCAATTTTATAAAAATATCGGAGCCGAGACCGCGCAAATAGAAACCCTTAAGAATCGAGAGGGGAGCCGAGGGACGAAATGTAAAAGACATTAAAGGACATAAGGGATTTTGAAAAGAAAGAGGATATGAAAAGTACTTTTACTTATTGGAATAATAAGAGTAAAGAGAGTTACGTGAATGATTAATAAGTATCGTGTATATACAAGTAACGATAAATACGAACGAAATCTAACGAAATGATAATTGTTTATAAGTATAGATTTTCGGGCGGACCTTAGAGCACCCTCCACTTCAAAGTACCCATGAAAGTTTACGAACCCGACTCTATATACTGTTGTGTTGTGAAAAGTTGTTTTACTATTTTCGTACAAATGCCATGTTTGTCATGTTAATAACGATTGAGTTATGATGTATATATATCATAGAATATATTAACGCTACCCTAAAGCGTGATGTATAAATCATAAGACCGAGAGTCGGTTGGAGTTATAAAACAAAAATCCGGGGACCATCCCGGTGATCTTTTGGATGATCAAAAGTCCGCACTTATTTTATTCTAAGGGACTCGATGTCCACTTGCCAAGTATTAAATACCTTGAATTTGATTTAAAGCGATTTCCAAAGATCGTATTCCCTCAACTGTATTTAACTACTCAAAAAATGAATATTATTTCGGATATTCATTTAAATAGAAGAAGTATTCTCTAATAGTTATTTATATCAAACTCAGTTATTTATAATTATTAAATATTACTTAGTTATTTAAACATAAATTAGTTGATGAATACTATTTCAAATATTCTTTTAAAATATAATTATTCGAGGTTTAATAATTTTATAATTATTATTTAATTATTAAACATTTATTAAATGATTTAATATGATTTAAAATTCATAAAAACCTATTTTAAAATATTTTATGAGTTTCAGAAAAACATTCTAATCCTTTTGGATTGTTGAAAATATTATCTCGACAAAATTCAAATAGTTTGATTATAGTTTCAAAAGGAACTCCCCCTTATTTACTTATCTGTTGACAACGGTCAACTCACATTATCTTAGTACTTCCTCATAAAATTCTCGGAAGTACCTATATACATATATGAGATGAGTTGTTTCTATCAACAAGCAAAATGCTTGAGAAAATTTGACATAATTCGAGTTCCATTTTTATAATAAGATTCTTCAAAGGACAAGGAGGGGTAGGCTCAAGTACTTTTTGTATTGGATGGATTTCTGGTGTGTCACATGTAAACATGTGAAATATGTGGAAATCCTGGAGGTATGGGCCACACATAATATGCCCGAATGCGGAAAGGGTGACAACAAGATGTGTAGGAGTCATCCTTATACTAGTAGAAAAGGTTATAGATTGCCGTTATATGACTGATTATTGTATGCGGCGGCTCCGGTGAATGTCCTATATTCTTCCAATTAGAATTGTGATGCAATACCGTAACCCAAGCCTAGGTGTTGGGTTTACCATTAAGGTATTTGTGGACTAATAGTCAATAAAAGAATTATTTTGAAAGAAGTTGTGTATCACCGAGAAAAACTATTTTAAATAAACATATTTATTGTATATGGAATCAGACATGAATTTCTCATACAGTCTTTTTATACTGTATATTATTATGCTGGACATTATAGCTCACACTTGTTTTCTTAAATTGACACAACACAAAAGTGAATCAAGATGCCTATCATGAAAGTCACGACCAGGAAACGGGTAGAAAATGACCAGCTGTTCTGTAGGATGTTTGGTGCAGTACCTCAGGTAGGATGTTTGGTGCAGTACCTCAGGTAGATCGAATAAGCTGGATTGGTTTTCAGTTGTTTTTAGTCCGGCTTATTTACAAGTATAAATAATGTGAGATAATAATGAAGAAACATATATTTGGTCATCGTTCTAACCTAAATAAAGGTTACACCCGTGTAATACTTAATCACTTTTGGGACTGTAATAACTATCACTTTGAGGATTGATACACTCTAGTAATGAATTGTTCGTTTCCAAGACAATAACCTGTAAGAGTGTGTGTGTGTGTGTTGATAAGTGTGGGGTCATAAAGGTGTGAGTATTTATATATTGTTGTACTAGATAAGTGTTATACATGATTCAAGATGGCGTGGCCTACTAGATCCCTAACCCCGGATTTTGGGGCGCCACAGAAATGGTATCAAAGCCTTAGGTTATCAAATCTTGGAAATTATAGGAAATAAAATATGTAGAGATAAGAATAATAATAATCAATTAGAACTCAAGGCGAGTTCATCGTCAGACTGCATAGGTAGTCTTGACAGTTTTACCCTCAAGGGAATTCCGACTCTAAGTTAGTAACACCTTTAAAAGGCATATGTCATAGCCTATTTATTTATTCGAGGATTTAACTCAACTCAAATAAGGATATAACAAGTAAATAGTGGTCCTATCGTCAGAGAGATCTCTCAGAGTAACATATGTCAAAGGATTAAGTAACATTGTTCTTCTACAGACTTGATGACTTAATTCACTGGAAAAAGCTCAAGAAATTGATCAAGCCTCAGTGATATAAATCAAGATTGTGGATTTAATCAAGTGACAGAGATCTAGTCAGGGTATCAATTAATTACAAGGATTTAGTCTGAAGAAAATCAAGAGTATCAAGGTTAAGGCATGAAGAAACGTCACGGAAGTTAGTCACTCATAAACCAGACAGTACATCGAGTGTCAGCATTGAAGTGGTGGAATTGATTCATAATTGACAGTGACTTTCAGAAGATTTTCAGAAGAAGGGTTGATGTTCTAGAGTAGTATTAATTCTCTATTAATTAATTAAGTCGTATAATTTAATTAAGAAAATAAATTAAATCTGCAAAGATTAATTTATTGATTAATTAAATTAATTGATTAATTAATTCTGAATTAATATTATGTATTTTCAGAATTGATTTTGAATTAATATTCTATATTAATTCAGCAAGACTATCTTTTGTATTAGCAAGACAATCGGTATGACAATCAATAGTCATACCGAAAGTCATGCCAGTTCATTTGATTGTCTTGCCAGTTCAGATGGATTGTCTTGCCGAAAGTCTTTCTAGTTCAAATGGATTGTCTTGCCGAAAGTCTTTCTAGTTCAAATGAATTGTCTTGCCTAAAGTCTTTCTGGATCAAGTGGATTGTTTTGTTTACTTAACAACAGCAGCTGATTTTTCAACAGAGAGCAAGCATTGAATATCAAATTCAGAAGAACACAGAACAAAAGAAACCTGCAGAGAACTTATTGCAAATTCGCTAGAAATCATTTTCTTGTTCTTGTGTAACTATCTAGCGGATCAAAATCCCTAGAACTTAATCTCAAATTGCAGTTAGCATTTGATCCTTTTATTACAAAAATAGAAAAAGTTCATGTCGAATTTATTCTAGATTTGGAATAATTTATTTGAGATTAATCCCTTGTGAACGATACCGTTGTTGTAACACCTTTCAAGTTTAATAATAGTTTTATTTAACTTGAATTTTGTTTCACTTTTTTATTCCGCATTTTATTCGATTAAACGGTATTTTTTGTATTCAACCCCCCTTCTACAAACATATTGAGACCTAACAATTGGTATCAGAGCCTTCTGATTAACGAACAAATCAAGATCCTAGACTTTTGTGATTCTTTCACTCCTTGAATTTTTATTTACTCAAAAATTCATAATGACTACACAAAAAGTTGGAACCGTTAAAATTCCACTATTCGATAAAGAAAATTATGTTATGTGGAAGAAGAAGATGCTATTGTTTTTACAAGTTGCAAATTCCAAATATCTGGAAGTGTTAAAGAAGGGTCCTAAAATTCCGATGGTTATTGAACCAGAGGTAATAGAAAATGATGTGGTGATTACCAAAGCAAGAACTTATATGAAAGATCCTGAGGATTTTTCTCCTGCTGAAAAAGAAGAAGCCTCCCTGGATGCTAGCCTTCAATTAATTTTAGTAGATTCCCTTGATCCCTTGATGAATAGACATGTGATGAACTGTAAAGATTCCAAACACATCTGGGAAACTATTGAGGTTATTAATGAAGGCACAGAGGAAGTTAGGGAGAAAAAGTTAGAAATCCTAACCTCTGAGTATGAATACTTTAAATCCAATCCAGGAGAAGGAATCACTGAAGTGTTTGAGAGGTACAATGCATTGATCAACATCCTGAACATTAATGGTAAATACTATTCCATCAGGGAGGTCAACAAAAAGTTCCTTTTAACACTGTCAACTCATCTCGAACATAGAATCACTGCCATAAGAGAAGCAAGAGATCTGAGTGAGATTTCTTTGGAAAGGCTCTATGGTGTGTTAAAGACTTATGAGTTGGAGCAGATTCAGCAGAAGGAAGTTTACGGGAAAGGAAGAGTGGTCAGCACGTCTACTGCTCTAGTAGCTGATGAACAACAACAATAACCACAATATCAACAACAATCTCAACAGTCAGAAAGAATGGTACAGTCTTCCAAGGTTGAGAAAAATGTGATAGTAGCAGAATTTGATCCTCCTACTACAAATCAATCAGGAGATGATTTTTATTCCTTGGAAGAACTGGAGCAATTGGAGGATGAGTCAATGGCCCTGATTGTCAAGAGATTCTCTAATGTCAGATTCAAGAGGAATCCCGAGTTCAAGTACAAGTCCAACTACAACAGGTTCCAGAAAGGTGGATCTTCATCCTCTAACACCAGCAGTGGTGGGTACAAAATATGGATGGTTGATCGAAGCACCATTCGATGCTTCAACTGCAATGAGTTGGGACACTTTGCCACAGAATGCAGGAAGCCAAAACAAGTTAGGAAGAACTCTTATGATTCTAATCAGAAGAGTAAATCTGAAAGGGCTTACCTGGAAAAGGGAAGAAGCTGGGATGATACTGATAGTGAAGATGAAGAAGTTGGGAATCTTGCTCTCATGGCTAGTGATGCAAACACCTCATCGACAAGAAAAGAGGTAAAATTTACTGATGCTGAATTAGTTTATCATCTAGGAGGTTCCTTAGAGTGTGCTCGTCGTGATAATGAAATGTTAAATCAACAAATCAAAGACCTTGAGAAAGAGGTCAATGAATTAAGACTTGTGCACATTAATCAAGATAAATTAAAAGAACAAGTATCTTTTCTAGAGAATAGAGTTGACTGTTATAGACAACTCGAAACTATTCTCAAAGACAAGATCACCGGTCTTGAGGCTAAGGTTAAAGCTTACTTTAATTCTTGTTCGAAATCCAAAGAGTTTTACAATAAGCATGCTGTTAATCAAACATCTGGAATAGGTTATGATTACAATGTTGCTATTCGAAAATTAGGCATAAACTCCCCTCCTCATGTCTGTGCTTAAAGGCAGGGAAGTACCATATATGCTTAAGGGTGTTGATGAACCCCTCTATAAAGAATCGATTGTTGAACCATTTGATGAGGCCTCATTTATTATTCAAGAAGAAATCTGTGCTGAAGATCATGCTAATGAGAAAGCTGTTTCCAAGTCAAGTGTGTCAAAGGTTCCAGTCAAAGTTGTGAAAGCAACTGAGACTAACTCAGACACACATGAGTTGGATAACACAAATGCCATGTCTATCATGCATAAGTTACCTATTGTTAATTCCTCTCATAAAGCATGTGGTGTTCCTGATTGTATGTCTTGTGCTTTTAATTTGATGTATGATTATTTTAATGGTAAGCATGTTTCTAATGATAAGACTACTCCTCGTCAGTATGTGAATAATAGGAAACATGATAGGTCTAAGACTGCTAGTCCTCCTAAAGCTAGAAAGGAGACATTTGTGCCTAAGCCTAAACAGAAATTTGTCAAGGCTGTTCATAAGGTCAAATGTCCAGTCATTGAGAAAGTTGAGAACATTAAAATTAAGAATGTTGTTTTGCCTGATAAAGGCCAATTTTACAAGTATGCCGGACCTAGCCAATCTTGGGTTCCGAAGAAGGTCTAATCCATTTGTATTGCAGGGCATTAAACAGGTACAACCGGTAGTGTGGATTCTTGACAGCGGATCGTCAAGACGTATGACCGGAGATAGAGCCCTGCTATCAAATGTGGTTGAGAAAGCTGGCCCAGTGGTTACCTTTGGAGATAACAGCAAAGGTTTAACTGAGGGATATGGCTGTTTGCTAGCTGGAAATGTTATCATTGAAAATGTGTATATTGTGCAAGGACTTGAACACAATCTGCATAGCATTATTCAGTTCTGTGACAACGGCTACAATGTTTTATTCGACAAGCTGAAGTGTCAGATTCTGCACAAGAAAAATGAAAAACCCTCTTTGATGGGAATCCGGAAAGGAAATCTGTTCGTAGATGACATGAACTCTGGAAGCAATCCTGAAGTCAATTATTTTTATGCAAAGGCATTGTCTGATGAGAGTTGGCTATGGCACAAGAGACTTTCTCATCTCAATTTCAAAACAATGAATTCTCTTGTCAAAAGAGAATTGGTCAGAGGTCTGCCTCAGCTGGAATTCTCCCCAGAAGGACTGTGTGAGGCTTGCAGAAAGGAAAGTCAAAGAAAGCAAGTCACAGAGGCACTGACACATCCTCCATAACTGGTGTTCTGCAATTATTGCACATGGATTTATTTGGACCAGTTAATGTCCTTTCGATGTCAAAGAAGTGTTACTGTCTCGTGATAGTTGATGACTATTCCAACTATACGTGGGTTTTATTCCTTCACTCTAAGGATGAAACACCAGAAGTTGTGATTGATCTTATCAAGTTGATCGAGTTAGATTCTAATGTCCCTGTTAGAGCAATAAGGTCAGATAATGGAACAGAATTCAAGAATTCACTTCTCAATGGATTCTGTACAGACAAAGGGATTACCAGACAATTTTCAGCTCCTAGAACCCCTCAGCAAAATGGAGTGGTAGAAAGGAAGAATCGTACATTGATTGAAGCTGCAAGAACGATGTTAAGTGAATCAGGTCTTCCAATGTACTTTTGGGCTAAAGCTGTCAATACTGCATGTTATACTCAGAATCGAACTCTAATCAACAAAAACTTCATGAAAACTCCTTATGAGATTTTGAATGAACAGAAACCTTCTATGAAATACTTTCATGTATTTGGTGCCAGATGCTTCGTGCTCAAGGATGGAGATGATCGTCGTGGTAAATTCGAGGCAAAGGCATATGAGGGTATTTTTGTTGGATATGGAAGAAGATCATACAGGGTGTATATCATTGATCAACACAAAGTAACTGAAAGTGTCAATGTTACCTTTGATGACACTAAACTCCCTAGTATCCAAACTGAAGATCCTTCTGAGAAACTGAAGTTTGATGACATGTCAGATTCAGAATCAGAACATGATCAAGAACCTGAGGTTGTTGCTGGTGAAGAACCTGTTAATCATGATGATACTCAAGGTAATGGTGATGGAAACTCTGGCAACAATGGAGATACCACTGCTACTGATGAAGAATCTTCAAGTCAACATGGCAACAACTCAGGGGGAGATGCTGAAGGATCAACTAGTAGGATACAACATCCCAATGAATTTCAAGGCGAATCATCAAGATCAAATCTTCCAAGACAGACTGTCTGGAATAAAGCTCATCCTTTTGAGTTGATTATTGGTGATCCAGATGTTGGAGTCAGAACTAGACGTTCTACTCAAAATGAGTGTCTGTTCTCAGGATTTCTTTCTGAGATGGAACCTAAGAAGATTGAGGAAGCACTGACTGATCCAGATTGGGTGATTGCTATGCAAGATGAACTCAATCAGTTTGAACATCAACAAGTCTGGAAACTGGTACCTAAACCTACACACAAGAAAGCTGTTGGTACTCGGTGGGTATTCAGGAATAAACTAGATGAAGATGGTGTGGTTACAAGAAACAAAGCAAGACTGGTAGCTAAAGGGTATTCTCAAGCTGAAGGCATTGATTATGATGAAACCTATGCTCCAGTGGCTAGACTAGAGGCCATCAGGATATTTCTGGCATTTGCAGCATTCTCTAACTTTAAAGTTTATCAAATGGATGTCAAGAGTGCCTTTCTGAATGGAAAGCTGGATGAAGAGGTCTATGTAGAGCAACCTCCTGGTTTTGAAGATCCAGATCATTTGGATTTTGTCTACTTTCTTTTCAAGGCTATCGATGGACTCAAACAGTCTCCGAGAAAATGGTATGACACTCTCTCTAAATTTCTTATTAAAAATAGCTTTATTAGAGGTGTCATAGACAAAACTCTCTTTTCTAAAAAGCATAAGAATGATACTATATTAGTCCAAGTCTATGTGGATGATATAATATTTGGGTCTACTAATGATAATCTCTGTAAGAGATTTGCTAAGTTAATGCAGAGCAAATTTGAAATGAGCATGATGGGAGAGCTGAAGTTCTTTCTTGGATTACAAGTAAATCAAAGGTTAGATGGAACTTTTATTTGTCAATCGAAGTATCTCAAGGAACTCCTCAAAAAGTACAATCTAGAGGATTCTGCATCAGCAAGGACTCCGTCAACTACAGCTGTCAAGCTTGGACCATGTGAAAACTCCATTAAGGTAGATGTCACAAGCTACAGAGGTATGATTGGCTCGTTACTCTATCTTACTGCAAGTAGACCAGATATTATGTATGCAACATGCTTATGTGCAAGGTTCCAAGCGGATCCTAGAGATATTCATCTCGTTGCTGTTAAACGAATCTTAAGATATCTTAAGGGAACACCAAATCTAGGTATTTGGTACCCTAAAGAATCTGGTTTTAACCTTGTTGGATATACAGATTCAGATTAAGCAGGAAGTGTTGTTGATAGGAAAAGTACCTCAGGGAGTTGTCAATTCCTAGGTAGCAGACTAGTCTCATAGTACAGCAAGAAATAACAAACAGTTTCAAATTCAACGGCCGAGGCTGAATATATTGCTGCTGGAAGCTGCTGTGCTCAGATCTTGTGGATTAGGAATCAGCTACGGGACTATGGCTCTGTATTGAACAAAATACCTATTCTATGTGACAATACAAGTGCAATAGCCATCACCAACAACCCTGTGCAGCATACAAGGACCAAGCACATTGACATCAGATATCATTTTATTAGAGAGCACGTCATGAATGGTACTGTTGAACTATTTTTTGTTCCAACAGAAGAACAAATAGCAGATATTTTCACTAAACCTCTTGATGAATCCACATTTACCAAATTAGTTGGTAAATTGGGTATGTTGAATAGCTTTAGTGATTAAACTTGTGAATATCTGAAATCTGTTCTTGAGTGAATTTATAAATGAATTTTTCATAAATGAAAAATTCATTTGCAAATTTATTTTATCATTTTCCATAATTTTTTGCTTATTTATATGTAAGTTTTTATTATCTTATCTTATTTATTTATTCAACTTGTTAATTTTAATGTCTCAGAATATTTTATTTTCTCTAAAAATATTTTTCTATGAATTTTATTTGCTAAAATTCAAAAGAAATCTATTTTTGGACTGAAAATATAATCATCTCTGAAATATTTTAATTGTGTAAATATTTTCTGCCATATCTATATTAGTATTTATTGTAGTTTTCTGTAAAAAAATTTATGTTCTGTTTTTGTTAAAAACTGTTTATATTTGGTTTATATAATATATATATATATATATATTTGTTTGTGTTAATTTGATACTTGAATGACAATCGGCAAGACAATTGAAATTGTCTTGCTGAAAGTCATTTCAGTATATTTATATAAATATTTAATTTATTTTATACTAGAATGACAATCGGCAAGACAATTGAAATTGTCTTGCTGAAAGTCATTCCAGTACATATAAGTGTTTATTTTTAATTCAATTTAATTTTATAACTGGCAAGACAATCGGTATGACTATTGATTGTCATGCTAGTAATAAAATTAATATCAGATATTTTTTGTTTTTATTTTGAACTGGTATGACAATCGGTATGACTATCAGATTGTCATACCAGTTATATTATTACTATGTTTTTTTGTTTTGTTTTCTCAATTTGCCTGGTATGACAATCGGGAAGACAATCGGTATGACTTTCCTCGATTGTCATACCAGTTGTCTTCTTAACGTTTTTTTGTTTTGTAAATTCATTCAGTTCTTGTTTTTTCAAATTCCATCAGTTTCTTTTTTCTCTCGTTTCTCTCTCTCTCTCTATTCGATCTTAATCAAAACGACCTCCATTGTCTTCTTGCTCGAGTTTTTACTCAGCTTCTCAAAACTTCACTCCTGTGATATATACATACACGTATATACATACAGAAGTGCTGCCCATTTTTATTTGTTTTTAAATTTTCACTTCGTTTTGTTCCCCTCAAAATCGTTTTGTGTTTGTTTATTTTTGGGTGTGTTATTTAGTTAATTTTGTTTTGTGTCGTGTGCGTTTTTCAGATCTTGTGTTGAGAGTTAAGAACTTTAACGAGATACATTACTTTCTAAATTTTTCGGATATAATTGATTTAATTCGAATTATTAAATTAATTTAATTAATTTGAATTTTCTTAAATTTACTCTTGAAATTCTGAAAGTGTGTGTCTTATTATCTTTTTAATGGCTCTCAATTTCCAAATTGTTTCGCATAATCTTGTTGGTTATTTTAATCCAGATAAATGTGATGTGGAAAAATTTAAGCCGTGGATTAGATTTTTAAATGACCATTCGATTGTTAGCTCTGCTATTAAATCAAATGTGATTTTAAATGTTGATCTGCTCAGACTGATTTGCACAACCTCTACTGTGGCCGATGATTTTAATTCTTTTTCATTCACCGTGGCAAACACACAGTATGTAGTTGATGAAACAGTCGTCAATCGTGCGTTAAATTTTCCATTGGACAATTTCTGTAATTTGCCCTCTGAAAATGATATTTCAAACTTTTTCCATGCTAATCACTATCAGGGGGTGACTAATTTAACCAAGTTGTCTAAATCCAATTTGGTTTCTGAATGGGACATCTTCTTCGATACACTTTCTAAAGTGTTTGCCAACTGCACTAAATCCAACTTTCACAACATCACTTCCACTCTGCAGTATATTGGTCTTGCGGTTATTTTCAATCAAAGGATCAATTTTGGCAAACTACTTTTACCCATTATGCTGAGACATCTCACTACTGCTTTACGTGATCATTCTACAAATCGTAGGGTTTCTTGCTACTACGCTCATTTTCTCATGCTCATAGCAGAACATCTTCTCTCACCTGAGCATAAAGCTCTTTTTGCTAACTCTTCAGTAACCGAACCCCCTCCAGTGAGCAAAAAGATTTACACTCGCCAAGACACAACCTTCAAATTCATGCAAGTTCCAGTACTTATATCTGCTTTCATGGCCACTTACATTCCTTTACCTATCTTCAATCTTCCCGGTCATGAACAGCAAGCTCAACCTCCAGTGGTTCAACCACCCAGGCTTAAACATCAGATGCTCTTCCTCTACAGGTAATAATTCCTCAAACTCAAAATATTCCTACTTCTGTTGAAAGACCTCCAGTGGTTGATAGGATTGACCATGAAGTTGTAGAACCACAGCTTCAATCCCATGTCATAGAGCCAAACACAGAGTCACAACCTATCTCAACCTCTCCCCCACTGTCTAAAATGTTGCCTAGAAGGTTAGTAGGAAGTAGTATGTTAGTGAATGTGAATGAACCCTCAGCTCTGCCTCCACCCAAGAAAAGAAGAACATTTACTGAGGCATCTGAAAGCCCATCCTTGTCCTCCCAACAGGACATGGACTTTGAAATGGCCACTGAACAGTTACTAGAGACATTCTCTCAATAGGATGAATCTATTAAAATTCGTCATAGGGCCATGGCATCCTGTACTGAGTCAAGCACAATTCCATTACTCACAATGGAAGCATACAGACCAGTAGATGATACTCAGGACACGGAGCGAGGAGTGCACATTGAGTCGGTTACAGTACCTGCCATAGTTACGGCAGAAGAGCAGTCACATGCTTCTGAGGGAAAATCTGACTCTCAGCCACCTTTAATAGAGTCATTTTCTCCCCTCCCAGAACCAACACCTCTGGCTCCCTCACGGGATTCTCCACTCGCAGATTTATCTGGAGAAAGTGGAGGGCAACTCGGTCAATCTATCCCTGAAGCAATTCAGATATCTATTTCACATGAAAAGATAGGTTTGACTGAGGATCGGGACTCGCGAATTCCCATTGCACCACCACTGACCTTTCTTGAAGAGGCTAGGGTGATTTTAAATGCAGGTACAGAAGATCAGCATCAGGAAAACTCCTCACGAGCAATTATATTGAGAGATACACAAGAACGTGAGTTGAGTGAATTAAACAGGAGAGATATTCAGGTGAGCGCACACACAGACACAAACACTGAAAATCTGTTAGCTCAAATTGCTGATCTCAAGGAACAACTTGCAAAAAGTCAGGTTGAAGCTAAATCATTCAAAGCACAAGTGGTTGAACGGTCTTCTTCTTCCACCTCTGTCAATAATCAGCTGGCTCTCATCAGGACTGAAATATCAGATTTGAAGACATCTGTTGTACCAAAGCTTAACTCAATCCAGGCATCTCCAATGTTATCAGCTGAAGACATTTTAAACTTCTGCTCTCTCCATACAAGAATGACTTCTCTTGAAGACTTGGTTGAAATGAATCATTCACTGGATTCCTCCAGATTTATGAAGATAGAGACGGTTATGGAACATCTGAATGAAGGGATGAAGCACTTGTACTTCATGATCAAAAATTCTCAATGCCCCAATGAAGAACAAAGGACTTTCTTTGAAGGGCCGTCTGGTGGAGGCTCAGGCTCTGGAGGTGATGGAGGTCATGGAGGATCTAAGGGAAAGTCTGTAGAGGATTCCTCAACTAAGGGGAGAAGGAAGGGAGAAGTAAAAAGGGAAAAGAAAAAGATTCATTTGCTGGAGGCACAGGGAAGCCTGATGATATCTACTATAGTGGAGAATAGGATGACTTTGATATTTGTGATGTTCCCACTGAATCAGTCTTGGGAGATAAAGATGGTTTCTTTGAAGCTGAGGAGGAAAGTGATTTTGGAGAATGGGAAGAAGAAGCTCCAGTGGATCCTCTGTTTGAGAAAGAGTTTCAGCAGCAGCAGTCAGAGTTGAAAAGAAAAGAAGCTGAACTCAAAAAGGTATCCCAGATCATTGACATGAGGAAAGACATCCAAAGAACAGAAACTCTTCAAAAGCAACGTCTTCATGACATTAAAGCTCAAGAAAGGAGAAGAGATGTCAGACTGAAGATTGGTAAAAAATGGGATGAAGCTAGGAGAGTACTTGATATGCCTCAGCTGAGCACAAACAATGATAGGCAGTTTCTACATCTTCTGGACAAGCTGGAGATCTCTAATCCAAACAATGACATGTACATGAATGCTATAAAGACTGAAGTCTCAAGGATCACAGCTGCTTTTGACAGATCTCTAAATGAAATGAGCATATTTGTATATTGTCAGAGCAAAGGATCTTTCAATGTATCACTTCATCTATTTGAGAATCGTTCTTTGTCAGAGATTTGGGTTCTTCTCAACAAAGTCAAAAGAAGCTCAGAATTGAATGAAGTTCTTCGAGAAAGGCTCAAAGAGTTTGCCAGCAGGGCTAGTCCTCAAGTGGTCAACAATCCTCATCAGGTAAGATTCTTTAAGTCTGACTGTCTTCAAATCTGCCAGCTCGATTCACAATCTCTTAAAAACTACTCAGCTAAGCATCTTATCTGGATGGAACATCACTTAAGAACTGCTGGATATTCATCCATGTTAAAAACTCAAGCAGCTGATCTGATTCAAGCTTATTGTGAAAAGAATATAAAAGGTACAATCAACTCAAGAATAAGCTAAAGAAAGTTGGAGTTCAACCAGTCAGGCCAGACAGCTTCACTTCAGAAAAGGATCATGTCTTTGACAAGGAGTTGCTTCAAGATTTGGAAGAAGGTGAATTCGGAAGGGAAGACAACTAAATTCAATTAGCTCAAAACTCAATGTAATATGATTAGAGCTTTATGAATCAAGATAGACTAATGTAGTTATATGTTCAGACTAGAGGAACATCTATCTTGTATTCACTTGTAAATTTCTTTTGGAATCTGGAAAATGTTAAATATAATCCAGAACTTTTTTGTAATTTACTTTGCATTACTGTTTATATCTTTTTCTTATTTGTTAGTTGAGTTATCCTCTAGGTATTTGTTGTTATTGTCTAACAAACAAATAGGGGGAGATTGAAAGGCATATGTCATAGCCTATTTGTTTATTCGAGGATTTAACTCAACTCAAATAAGGATGTAACAAGTAAATAGTGGTCATATCGTCAGAGAGATCTCTCAGAGTAACATATGTCAAAGGATTAAGTAACATTCTACAGACTTGATGACTTAATTCACTGGAAGAAGCTCAAGATATTGATCATGCCTCAGTAATATAAATCAAGATTGTGGATTTAATCAAGTGACAGAGATCTCGTCAGGGTATCAATTAATTACAAGGATTTAGTCTGAAGAAAATCAAGAGTATCAAGGTCAAGGCATGAAGAAACGTCACGGAAGTTAGTCACTCATGAACCAGACAGTACATCGAGTGTCAGCATTGAAGTGGTGGAATTGATTCATAATTGACAGTGACTTTCAGAAGATTTTCAGAAGAAGGGTTGTTGTTCTAGAGTAGTATTAATTCTCTATTAATTAATTAAGTCGTATAATTTAATTAAGAAAATAAATTAAATCTGCAAAGATTAATTTATTGATTAATTGAATTAATGGATTAATTAATTCTGAATTAATATTATGTATTTTCAGAATTGATTTTGAATTAATATTCTATATTAATTCAGCAAGACTATCTTTTGTATTAGCAAGACAATCGGTATGACAATCAATAGTCATACCGAAAGTCATGCCAGTTCATTTGATTGTCTTGCCAGTTCGGATGGATTGTCTTGCCGAAAGTCTTTCTAGTTCAAATGGATTGTCTTGCCGAAAATCTTTCTAGTTCAAATGAATTGTCTTCCCGAAAGTCTTTCTGGATCAAGTGGATTATTTTGTTTACTTAACAACAACAGCTGATTTTTCAACAGAGAGCAAGCATTGAATATCAAATTCAGAAGAACACAGAACAAAAGAAACCTGCAGAGAACTTATTGCAAATTCACAGATCATTTATTTCTAGTATTTATTGTTAAATCTAATCCACTAGAAATCATTTTCTTGTTCTTGTGTACCTATCTAGCGGATCAAAATCCCTAGAACTTAATCTCAAATTACAGTTAGCATTTGATCCTTTTATTACAAAAATAGAAAAAGTTCATGTCGAATTTATTCTAGATTTGGAATAATTTATTTGAGATTAATCCCTTGTGAACGATACCGTTGTTGTAACACCTTTCAAGTTTAATAATATTTTTATTTAACTTGAATTGTGTTTCACTTTTTATTCCGCATTTTATTCGATTAAACGGTATTGTTTGTATTCAACCCCCCTTCTACAAACATATTGAGACCTAACAACCTTCCCTATTGTGTCAGGTACCAGTGGAGCCTATGGGGGAGGTTGACCCTGTTGAGGATGTTATGGCCCCTGAAAGTGACCCTATTCCCGAGCTGGAGGACCCCCTATTGATGACTCAGATGACGGCCCTACCGAAGATCCCCGGAGGAGAAGACTGACTTTCCTACCCCTTTAGCTGATGATGTTGAGGTGCCCCAGAGCGATGGCTAGACTAGACAGACATAGAGATGTACCCTCTCCCAACCGTTCACCCACCCACACCTCACCCAGAGATGTTGAGCCCTTTACCCTACGCTGATGAGGACGAGGATGACGAGATGGAGGCACAGACCTATGAGATTTGTGACATATCCTCCAATGACCCGCACTCACCCCTACCACCCCTAAAGACCATACATATAGTTGTGCATGACTGGATAGTGGTTTAGCTTAATACTAAGATCACTGCGGCATCTGCCCGCACTATGGAGCTACGACAGGCACTGATCGCCGAGAGAGCTATTAGGCTAGGCTAACGCGGGGACTTCAGGGCTGCTTCCCCAACTATAGCTCGTCGGGAGATTGATGGAATTAAGCTCCGTACTTGAGTGTAGATGAGGATGACGGTGATGGGAGGATACATTCCAGAAGTTGATGTTGAGATGATGCTAGCAGGAGCGATGGGGAGGGTTCGAGACCTCACACGCAGTGACTCGGACTGAGAGACCAGTGACCACATATGGACCTTGTACAGGGCTGGGTGACTTGTCACCAATTTTGTTAGGATAGATAGTAGTAGATAACATTCCTAACCCTTCAGGGTACCCGGTATATGTATTTATATTTCAGTTTTCAGGACTATGTAGTTGATGTATTGTATTCAGGACCACGTATGGATTTGGATGGTTGTTATTGTACCCAAGATAGAGACTGGGACACCCTATGATATATTATCTTGCAGTTATTAAGAGATTATCTTACCATATCATTTCACCTTGATAAGAAGCATGCTAAATATTTAAATAACATGCTTACCTACAAATGAATTAATCCAAATGTAAAAAAAATATGCAACTGTTATTGACATCATCTTTATTATCAGAATGATGCCACCCAGTAGAAGAGGAACCAGGGCACAACCCGCTGAATCTGTCAATCAACGACAAAATGAACCTAACCATATAGTGAATGAGGAAAGCAAAGATGACCTAGACTTTAATGAGTTTGATGAAGAAAGATATGTACAGGAAGAAGCTGAGGATACCCATCATGGGGGAAACCCCATGAATGAATTCATGGAACTTTTAAGGGCCAATCTGAGCCAACAGCCCCTTCCACCACAACCACATGTTGTACAACAAACTACTGTTACCGCATTCAGGGAGTTTAAGTCTCTCAAACCCCCGGAGTTTTTAGGATATGTCGATCCTGTTGAGGCACGGGCCTGGATTAAGGAAATAGAAAAATCCTTCGAGATACTAGGTGTTGAAGAGTGACACAAGACCATCTTCGCCTCTTACACACTAAGGGGAAGCTAACTACTGGTGGGAGTCTAAGCGTAACCTCGAGACTGATGTTGTGATCCCATGGGATAGATTTACCCGGTTGTTCTTAGACAAGTACTTCCCTAGGTTTATGGAGACTTAGATGGAGATCAAGTTTCTAGAGATGAAACAAGATAGAATTACTGTGGCAGAGTACGAGACCAAGTTTACTGAGCTGTCACAATTTGTACGACAATTTGTGAACACCAAAGAGAAGAAGGCACGAAAGTTTCAGCTTGGTCTGAAATAGTAGATCCAGAACCGAGTAGCAATTAAAGAGCTGGCGGATTATACCACCTTAGTGTAGAAAGCCTCGATTGTCGAATCAAGTAATGAGCAGAGTTTGAAAGAGAAGGAAAGTAGGAAAAGAAGGATGGGAAGTCAAGGAGGAGGAGGAACCGGAAACAGGAGCCTTCCGAGTAGGTTCATCAGGGGAGTGGTGTCCCAACCTGCGAGAGGCTCCGAATTTAGAAATTCCCCAAGTGAGAGCATTGGCCAGGACGGCGGACCATCTAGGGTGATATTTCATATCCAACCCCACGCTCCTATACCAGAATGACGAACATGCGAAAAAGACATCTCGGAGTGTGTGTCGAGGCGAGATCCCCTCTGAAATGTTTCAAGTGCAATAAACCAGGACATCTTACCCCAAGTTTCCCCCGACCAGGAATGACATGTTTCCAGTGTGGAAAGATAGGGCACGTAAGGAAGGATTTCCCCACTAACCGACCATCGGCTTAAGGAATAAGCAGAGCCACTTCCAACCGGCCCCCGACTGCTAGGACTTTCAACATGACCGTTCAAGATGCTGTCCGGAACACTGACATGATAGCAGGTACCCTTCGTTTAAATTTTGAATGTGCAAATGTCTTATTTGATTCTGGAGTGACCAAGTCTTTTATATCTCAAAATTTTGCTAAGAAGTTAAATTTTAATGATATACCCTTATGTGAAGTATTACAAGTAGAAATAGAAAACCGAGAAATCATTCTTGTAAATCAAGTACACCCTAGATGCAAGTTGAAACTGGAAGGGAAAGTCTTCGAGGTTGACTTAATCCCATTTACATTAGGAGAGTTCGATATGATCCTAGGAATGGACTGGTTATCCAGTAATGGAGTGTAGATAGATCGTGAGTGAAAGAAAATAAGGATAAGAGTGCAAAATGGAAAGGAGATAGTGTTTAAAGGTCAACGACAGACCCAGAAATTTCTGACCATGATTCAGGCTAAGAGACTGTTAAAGAAAGGTAACGAGGCCTACTTGGCATATGTGATGGATAATAAATAGGAAGTTCCTAACATACAGGACATACTCGTAGTAAACATATTCGAGGATGTGTTTCCAGAGAACTTACCAGGATTGCCACCCGACAATGAAAAAGAATTCGCTATAGAATTAGCACTAGGGACGACACCGGTATCTAAGGCCCCATATAGGTTGGCCCTAGTTGAGATGAAGGAACTAGCTTCTCAACTACAAGAGTTGTTAGATAATGGCATGATAAGACCCAGTGTGTCACCATGGGGTGCACCAGTGCTGTTTGTAAAGAAAAAGGATGGTAGCATGAGATTATGCATAGGCTACCGAGAGTTGAACAAGCTGACCATCAAGAATAGGTAACCACTCCCTAGGATTGACGACCTATTCAACAAGCTCAAAGGTGATGTGCACTTTTTGAAAATAGACTTGAGGATGAGATATCACTAGTTGAAAATCAAACCTGAAGATATACCAAAGATTACCTTTCGCACTAGGTGTGGACATTATGAGTTCTTAGTCATGTCGTTCAGGTTAACCAAATCATCTGTAGCCTTTATGGATTTGATGAACAGAGTTTTCAAGAAGTACCTAGATATATGTATGATAGTTTTCATAGATGATATTCTAATCTACTCAAAGATAGAGCAAGAACACACGGAACATTTGAGGATAGTCCTAGAAATCTTGAGGAATGAGAAGTTGTATGCCAAGTTCTCAATGTATGAGTTTTGGTTAAAGGAAGTTTTAGGGCATGTGGTGAGTAGCAAAGGATTTTTAGTCTACCCCGCCAAGATAGAGGCGGTATCCAATTGGGAAAGATCGACTACCCCAACCGAGGTTAGGAGTTTTGTGGGCTAAGAAGGATATTACCAGAGATTCTTGCAAGACTTTGCCAAGATAGCTGGCCCATTGACTAGGCTTACCTGAAAAATGAAAAAGTTTGTGTGGACAGAGAAATGTGAAGAAAGCTTTCAAGAGCTGAAAAGTAGACTGGTGTCATCATCAGTACTCGCTCTTCCTGACGGAAGGGAGAGTTTGTGATATACAGCAATGCCTCGCACAAGGGGATAGGATATGTGCTTATGCATCACGGAAAGGTTATTGCGTATGCCTCTCGGCAGTTGAAAGAATATGAGATAAGGTACCCTACCAATGATCTAGAATTAGCAGTCATAGTGTTTACCCTGAAAATATGGAGGCACTACTTGTACGGGGGAAATGCGAGATTTACACAGACCATAAGAGCCTCTAGTATATTTTTTATTTAGAAAGAATTAAACATGAGACAGAGGAGATGGCTAGAGCTGATTAAGGACTATGATTGTGAAATTCTGTATCACCCGGGTAAAGCCAATGTGGTGCCTGACTCCTTCAGTAGGAAAGAGAGACTCAAGATAATAATGACATCCGAGGAGTAAGTTAAAGAATTTGAGAAGATGGAAATCGACGTGAAAATAACCAGTAAAGGATAAGAAGGACTATTTGAAATCAGGTTAATACCAGAACTAGCTGAGAAAATACGAGTGTGTTGGGAAAAGAAGATGAATGAAGAAAGAGAAACATTGACCGGTGAGGAGGTCAGATGCGAGAAAGATGAGAGAGGGATAATGAGGCATGCATCCCGGATTTGGGTTCCGAATAAGCAAGAACTGAAGGATGAGCAATTATACGAAGGGCACAGCTCCAGATATTCAATCCACCCGGGAAGTACGCAAATGTACCATGATCTTAATGAATATTATTGGTGGCCTAACATGAAGAGAGAAGTAGCAGAATGGGTCAGCAAATGCTTGACATGCCAGAGAGTGAAGGTCGAACATCAGTGACCAAGTGGACTATCACGGCCCCTTGAAATTCCGGAATGGAAATGGGAGCATATAGCCATGGATTTTGTGACAGGCATACCAAGGACTAAAACCAATCACGATGTCATATGTGTTATGATAGATAGACTAACCAAGTCCGTGCACTTCTTGCCAATTAAAAAAAGGTACACCGTAGACAAGTTAGTGGATATTTACCTGAAAGAGATCGTAGTGAGGTGTTGAGTGGCATTTATGATACTTTATTATGCTCCATAAAGATTTGAATTAGTGTATTTGTACTCAAGTTATTGGTGTGTTTTCTAGAGTTTTTGCATTTCAAGCATTAATCTGAGAATCAGGTGAATTAGCATTGATTTGATGCTAATATGGTGTTAGGATGGTGTCCAAGGAATAAAGCTTGCAAAGACCGGCTCAAAACTGTAAGGAAAAGAAGAAGTCAAAGTTTTGGCAAAAGCCCAGCGCGCCCGCGCTGATCAAGCGTGCCCGCGCTGATCAAGCGCGCGCCCGCGCCCAAACATCAGAGAGCCAGCGCGCCCGCGCCTTGTCGGGATAGCAGAATCATGTTTCTACTTGGCCTTTGAAAGAAAGACTTCTACATTGCATGGGGCTGCTATATAAACAACTTTAGGTCATTTTTCATAAGATATCAAGTCAGAGACATATCAGAGCTAGGGAGAAGACGACAAGAGACCTATAGCACAATTCAACAAAGGCGAAGACGGTCTAGTTTATTATTGTGAATCTTTGTTTTGAGTTGTAATCTTGGATGCTCGTTTCTTGTTTTGTTGAACTTATACTCTTGTGTTAACTTTGTTTGATTATTTATTAGAAAGACTGTGTTTATTATACCATGCTTTCATCGGAACCCAAGTTGATGATGAGTCCGCTTATGGGCTAATCGTTATCCTGGAATTCTAGCGGAGTTATTTATAGATTTCTTTAGTTGATTTGTTTTGATGCCTTAGTGTGTGGTGATTGTATGATAGCCTAGTATTGGTTGTGCGTATTTGTCTTATGAGCGTCGCGAACTTATAAGATAATGTGTTAATTCTTAATGAAGTGAAAGTGAATTTAAGAATTTAGAACTTGCCATGCTAGCGTAGGTTCATGTGTTTGTTATGTATGATGTGTAGGTAATTTTAACCATCTTACTTTATTTATGTAATCAAGATAGATAACTTGTGCTTAAACCGTTATATTGTCAAATTCTATAGACATATAGGGTCTCAATATAATTGGTGTCTATTCAGCTTCTATCTCTTTTATGGATGTCTGGTAGTATGGTATTTGTGCAACGAAAGTTGGCGTTTATCAGTTTCGTGTTATCTGATTAGTGTCATCACCATTACATGCTAAGGTTAAGAACGAAAAGGCTATTGAATGAAGTATTTAATGTAGTTAGAATCCCATATTTGTCATATATATTAATTCAATCAATCTTATTCCCTTAGTTATAATTGTTAGTTTAATTCTTATAAACAACCTCAATTTGTTATCATTGTAGCATTGAATAATAATCATACATTGTTGTTTAAGTGCATAAATTAATTAGTTAACCAAGCTAGTCTTTGTGGGAACGAATCTGATTTATATCTTATACTACTTGTGAACGCGTATACTTGCGTGTATTATTAGCGCGTGTTTAGCGACTAACAAGTTTTTAGCGCCGCTGTCGGGGACTGCAGTGTTAAATTTTAGTTTATGTGTTTTCCATCAGTGGTCGTTAAAGTTCATTGACTCGGACATTGTTACTTATTTATTTCCTTATCTTATTTCAGGTACTCTAGCGAGGGTGTATGCATACGCGTTCGTGTACTCGTAAGAGAACACTGGATAAAGCCGAGGAAGAAGTTGTGGTGGTTCAAAAGGAAGTTTTTGAAGAAGAAAAGAAGGTAGAAGAAGAAGAGAAATTCGAGGAACCAGTTTTAGTAGACATGGGTGATCAAGAAGAAAATCATAAGGCATTGATGGACTATTCTCAGCCTAAGATCAATGACATTCAGCCAAGTATCATCAGGCCAGCCATCAGGGCTAACACTTTTGAGATCAAGTCAAGCACGATTCAGATGATACAGAACTCAGTTCAGTTTGGAGGTTCTCCTACTGAAGACCCCAACATGCACATCAGAGATTTCATCGAGATCAGCAACACTTTCAAGTTTAATGATATGACTGAAGATGCTATCAAGCTGCGACTCTTCCCATTCTCTCTGAGGGACAAAGCTAAGTGCTGGTTATATTCTCTACCAGCAGGATCTATCACCACTTGGGAAGATTTGGCTCAAAAGTTTCTCACTAAATTCTTCCCTATGGCGAAGACTGCTACAATCAGGAATGCTCTTACTCAGTTTGCTCAGCAAACTGGAGAATCTCTGTGTGAGGCTTGGGATCGATATAAAGAGATACTAAGGAAGTTCCCACACCATGGCATGCCTGATTGGATGATTATTAACTGCTTCTATAATGGATTGGGTGCTACTTCTAGACCCATGCTCAATGCAGCATCAGGAGGAGCATTGTGGGCAAAGAGCTATGATGAAGCTTATAAATTAATTGAACAGATGGCTGCTAATGAATACCAGAATCCTTCTCAGAGACTGACTAAGGGAAAAGTAGCAGGAATTCAGGAGTTGGATGCAGCAACTGCTATAGCTGCCCAACTTAAGGCTTTGACGATGAAGGTGGACACTTTGGTTAATTATGGAGTTAATAAAATCGCTAGTGTCTGTGAGCTTTGTGCTGGTGCTCATGAGACTGATCAGTGCACAATTTCTAGTGAATCATCTCAGTTCGTGAGCAACTTTCAGCGTTCGCAGCAGCCTGTATCCTAATTTCAGTTGGAGCAACGCTCAGAATGCGGTTCAACGGCCTTATCAGCAGTATTTATTTAAGTAGTACAACCCCCTGGTTTTCAGCAACCGCAATATGCACCTAGACAGCAACTTCAGCTGCAACAAGCTAATGAAAAATCTGAATTAGAGGAGTTGAAGCTTATGTGCAAGAGTCAAGTTATTTCTATCAAGATCTTGGAAAATCAAATTGGAAAAATTGCCAATGTCTTTCTCAATCGTCATCCTGGTACATTACCTAGTGATACTGAGGTGCCAGGAAATGGGGAAGCTATGGAGCAGGTAAAGGCAATCACTTTGAGGTCTGGAAAGGTTACAAATCCCGAACAAACTCAAGTGTTGACTGAAGAAGCTGGGGCTGAGAAAGAAGTAGAGCAACAGGAAGTAGAAGTGGAACCAAGGAAGATTACTGTTGAGCACACTCCTCCTGAGGGTAATACAGGGGAGAAATAGATTTATCCTCCACCGCCTTTTCCTAAGTGGCTGCAGAAGAAAAAGCTGGACAAGTAATTTGAGAAGTTTCTGGAGGTGTTCAAGAAACTTCAAATCAACATACCTTTCGCTGAGGCTCTTAAGAAGATGCCTAGTTACACAAAGTTTATGAAAGGTATTCTCTCTCGGAAAGTGAAGCTAGATGATTTAGAGACAGTCGCTTTCACGGAGGAATGTAGTGCTGTGCTGCAACAGAAGTTGCCTCTGAAGCTTAAGGATCCAGGAAGCTTCACTATCTCGTGTACTATTGGAAATGTGTTTTTTGACTTATGCTTATGTGACTTGGGGGCTAGCATTAATCTGATACCTTTGTCAATCTTCAAGCAGTTGGACTTACCTGATCCAAAACCAACTTATATGACTCTACAATTGGCCGACCGTTCTATTACATATCTGTGAGGTATTATGGAGGATGTCTTGGTCAAGGTTGATAAACTCATCTTCCCTGCTGATTTCGTCATTCTTGATTTTGAGGAGGATAAGAAGATTCCCATAATTTTGGGAAGACCTTTCTTGGCGACTAGCCTAACCTTGATAGATGTGCAGAAGGGTGAGCTCACAATGCGAGTGCTGGATCAGGTTGTAACTTTTAATGTGTTCAATTCTATGAAATTTCCTACGGAAAATAAGGAGTGCTTAAAGGTGGAGATGGTCGATTATGTGGTTACTTCATAACTTGACCAATTGCTAAGGTCCGAAGTCTGATGCCTTAGAAAAAGCCTTATTGGGAAATTCAGATAGTGAAGATGATGAAGGTGAAGAACAATTACAATATTTGAATGCTTCTCCCTGGAAGAGAAAGATTGATATACCTTTTGAATCTCTTGGAATGGAGGAATTGAAGAAAGCTCCTAAACGCCTCAAGCCATCTATTGAGGAAGCTCCCACTTTTGAGCTTAAGCCTTTACCTGAGCATTTGAGGTATGCATTTTTAGGTGATGCAACTACTTTGCTTGTTATTATTGCATCTGACCTTTCAGGTAGTGACGAGGAAAAGCTTTTGAGGATTCTGAGAGAGTTCAAATCGGCAATTGGTTAGACTATAATAGCTATCAAGGGAATCAGCCCTTCTTATTGCATGTATAAAATTCTTCTAGAGGAAGGTAGCAAGCCTACGGTCGAGCAGCAAATAAGACTTAATCTGATCATGAAGGAAGTAGTGAAGAAGGTAATTCTTAAGTGGCTAGATGCAGGGATCATCTATCTTATTTTTGACAGTTCATAGGTGAGCCCAGTTCAATGTATGCCAAAGAAAGGTGGAATTACTGTGGTAGAAAATGATAAGAATGAGCTTATTCCTACAAGAACAGTCACGGGGTGGAGAGTTTGCATGGACTACAGGAAGCTGAACAAAGCCACTAGGAAGGATCACTTCCCTTTACCCTTCATTGACCAGATGCTTGATAGATTGGCTGGTCATGAGTACTACTGTCTTCTAGATGGCTATTCGGGGTACAATCAGATTTGTATCGCTCCAGAAGATCAGGAGAAGATTACCTTCACTTGTTCATTTGGTACTTTCACCTTCAGACGAGTTTCTTTTGGTCTGTTTGGTGCACCAGCCATATTTCAGAGATGTATGATGGCCATATTTTTTGATATGATTGGACATAATGTGGAGGTGTTCATGGACGATTTTTCTGTATTTGGCGATTCTTTTGATGAATGCTTGCAAAATCTTGGACACGTTCTTAGTAGGTGTGTTGAGACCAATCTGGTTCTCAATTGGGAGAAATGTCACTTTATGGTGTGATAGGGAATTATTTTCGGGCACAAGGTTTCTAGTAAGGGTCTTGAGTTGGACAAAGCCACGGTGGGGGTCATTGAGAATCTTCCTCCACCTATTTATGTTAAGGGAATTCCCAGTTTTCTCGGCAATGCGGGTTTCTATAGGCGTTTCATCAAAGATTTCTCTAAGATTTCAAAGCCGTTGTGCAGTTTGCTAGAGAAAGATGTCCCTTTCAAGTTTGATGACGAGTGTCTTGCAGCTTTTGAGACATTGAAGAAGAGTTTAATCACGGCACCTGTCATAACTGCACCTGTTTAGAATGGACCTTTTGAGATGATGTGCGATGCAAGTGACTATGCAGTTGGAGCAGTTCTTGGGCAGAGGAAGAATAACATATTTCATGTTGTTTACTATGCTAGAAAGACCTTAAATGGTGCTCAACTGAATTATACAACTACGGAGAAAGAACTTTTGGTTATTGTCTATGGTTTTGAGAAATTTCGATCTTTTCTACTTGGGACTAAGGTGACAGTTTTCAATGATCACGCTGTAATTCGTTATCTCATCTCAAAGAAGGACTCGAAGCCTAGATTGATTAGATGGGTTCTTTTACTTCAAGAATTTGAACTAGAGATCAAGGAAAGAAAGGGGATTGAAAATCAAGTCGCTGATCATCTCTCGCGTTTAGAGAACCCTAATGCTACTTCATTGGATAAGACATTGATAAATGAGTCTTTTCTCGATGAGCAGCTGTTTGGAGTGCAAGAAGAAGAACCGTGATTTGCAGACATTGCGAACTACCTTGTGAGTAATATCATGCCTCCCGACTTATCTTATGCTCAAAGGAAGAAGTTTCTACATGAAGTGAAGTGGTATATGTGGGATGAGCCATTTCTTTTTCGATAAGGAGCTGACCAAATCATCAAGAGATGTATTCCTTACAGCGAAACGGGGGGGATCTTGCGAGATTGCCACTCAACGGCTTATGGAGGACATTATGGTGGTGAAAAGACAGTAGCTCGTATTCTGCAAGCAGGTTTCTTTTGGCTAACCTTGTTTAAAGACGCTCACCAGTTCATTTTGAAATGTGATCTATGTCAACGTGTGGGTAATATATCTAAGAGAGATGAGATGCCTCTTAATGTGCTTCTCGAGATTGAGGTCTTCGATGTTTGGGGAATTGACTTCATGGGGCCATTTGTCTCATCTTGTAACAATCAGTATATCTTATTGGCGGTTGATTATGTGTCAAAATGGGTTGAAGTTAAGGCATTGCCAATGAACGATTCGAAAGTAGTGCTTAATTTTCTTCACAAGCAGATATTCACAATGTTTGGAACTCCAAGAGTCATAATCAGTGATGAGGGGTCGCATTTTTGTAATCACAATTTTACTCCTATGATGAAAAGGTATAATGTGAATCATCGCATTGCTATTGCTTATCATCCTCAGATAAATGGTTAAGCTGAGGTGTCTAACTGAGAGATCAAGCGTATTTTAGAGAAAGTTGTGTGTCCATCAAGGAAAGATTGGTCTTTAAAGCTAAATAAAGTTGTTTGGGCGTATAGAACAGCATATAAAACTCCATTGGGAATGTCACCATTTCGGTTGGTTTATGGAAGGGGTGTCATTTGCCTGTGGAGCTTGAGCATAAGGCATATTGGGCTTTGAAGAAATTGAATCTTGACTTGGATGCAGCTGGAAAGAAGAGGATGCTTCAATTGAATGAACTTGACAAGTTTCGACTTCAAGCTTATTAAAATAACAAAATGTACAAGGAGAAACTCAAGAGGTCGCATGATCGGGGTCTAGTGCTCAAATCATATGTGCTGGGGAAACAAATTCTTTTATTCAACTCTCGTCTCTGTCTTTTTCCTGGAAAGTTGAAGTCAAGGTGGCCAGGGCCCTTCATAATCAAAATTGTGTTTCCGCATAGAGCGGTGGACATTTTTGAAAGTGATTCAGGCCAAGCATTCAAGGTAAATGGTCAGAGGTTGAAGCATTACTATGGTGACAAGGAAAACCGCGAGTTGGTTAGTGCCATTCTATTATCCATTTGAGCTCAAGGTTCTACATCGAGCTAGCGACGTAAAAGAAGCGCTTCCTGGGAGGCAACCCAAGTTTGTTGTACATTAGTAGATAGAGGAAGCAAGAAGAAAGGAGAAAAACACAAAAACATCAGAAAAAGAAAAAATTTTAGGGCCAACTTTAGTAGCCAAGCGCGCCGCGCTGATCCAGCGCACGGCCGCGCTGTTTTTCCAGAAGGTAAGCGCGCCCGCGCTGATCTAGCGCACGGCCGTGCCGGTTTTCCAGAAGGTGAGCACGCCCGCGCTGTCCAAGCGCACCCCCGAGCCGGGTCCCTGTTCGAAAAAAAATAAAAAAACAGCAATTTCTAAGGGAATTTCGGGATTTTAGCTATAAAATCAATTTCAACCCGAATTTTACTCTTTCACATCCCAAATTTCCCTCTCCAAATCAAACCCATTATTCCCACGATTCCCATAATCAATTCCCACTTCTCTTCCATATCTAATTCTCATCTCACCACCTATAAATACACACACTTATACACAAACTTCTCCACCACTTCACAAATTCTCAAACACAAATCTCTCTTAAACACTTAGTTTTTATTCTCTCTTATTCAATCTCAATGACACCCAAAAGGCAAAGAACGCAAGTTGGCAGCAGCACCACCAATTCTTCATCTGTGGGTGGTGTGAGGCCAAGCTTTTCTACTCCTGAGACTGAAGAGGAGTACACGAGGCTTCTCTCGAAGCCTATTGCTAAGGAGCGAGGTTTTCTGCCATCAGGGAAGCATGGTAAGCTGTTGGAGATGATTCTTGAGATGGGTTGGGTTCCTTTTTATGAGCCTCCCGTTGCTGTGCCCATGAGTGTTGTGAGGGAGTTTTATGCTAATGCAAAGGTGGAGAAGAATGGCTTCACGGTGGTTAGGGGGTGACTGTAAAGTACAGTGCTGATGCCATTAGGAGGGTGATTGAGCATCCCGCGAGGAAGCCCGGTCAGGATACTTGGAATGATAAGACTCCCGAGGACTTCAACTTGGATCTGATAGTTGCAAATCTGTGTGTGCCTAAGACTCACTGGAAGTTCAAGAGGGACACTACTGATTACTCCATGTTCCCTGTATCGTGCATGAACAGGTTTGCACGGGCTTGAACTCGTTTATTTGTGCTAACATCATGCCATCTTCGCATGTGCATGAGATAACTGTGGAGCGTGCTCGTCTGCTATGGGGTATTCTTCGGGGCGATTATATTGATTTGGGAATGGTTAATTATCCGGGGATTTTGAGGTTCTTGAAAGGAGGTACCACAGGTACTATACCTTATACGTCCATTGTGACGAAGCTGTGCGTGGCAGTTGGTGTTCATTGTCCCGCACATGAGCAGCTGCAGCTTCCCAGTGCTCCTATCGACAGTTCTACATTATTGAGCATGCAGGAGTGGTATAGAGGGAAGCCTGATCCTAAGGGGCTTGGTTATTCATATGCTCATCTGCCAGATGGTGTACCCATGGAATAGGCTACTGCGGGAGGTTCTTTGCAGGCCCGTAGAGCAGCTTGGAGAGCTCAGTTAGGAGAGGAGGCTGGTTCGTCGCATCAGTAGCAGCAGCAGGAGGAGGCTGGAGCAGATGTTGGAGCTGGTTTGAGTTTGACGCAGTATAGGCGTCTAGCGAGGAGGATGGATGTGATGCACGACATTCATAGTCGGTTTGCACATGATCTCACCCAGGCACTTGGGACAGCTTTTAGAGCCACCGGTGTTGACATCTAGTGGCCAGTATTTGGTGAGGACTTCGTGTATCAGCCTCCAGACATGCCTGACACTCCACCCGTTGAGGGTGAGGATTCTAATTCGCAGTAGGTATGCCTGATTCCTTACTATTACCTTCACTGAGGACAGTGAATATTTTAAGTTTGGGGATATTTGATGAAGGAATATGTTTGTGTGGGTCACATTTAGCTGCATATTCATGATAGTTTAGTGCATTTAGTTTGCATATTTTTCCATGTAGTAGTTTTTTTTTATTTTTGGTAGTTTTTTATGATAATTTGTTCATATAGTTTCATGCATGTGCATAATTACATTGATCCCTTAGATGATTTTTCTGATTAATTTGTGATATTGATGCTAGTATAGTGATGTCATATTTAGTGATGGTAAGTCTTATCGAATTGATTTGCATGCTAGAAATAATTGTATTTCACTAAGTCTTATAGGTTGCTAGAGTGCTAGATCATGGTCATGGCTTATTTATTTGTCGAGGTTTAATCGCTTGTTTATATTTATAATTTAGGATATTCTCTTAATAATAAAAGACATGGATATTTAAAAATTGGAGAAAATTGGATTTTATTGCTAGTTGTGTGGCTAGGTGTCAAATGGCTAGTAGCCAGCTCATATGTATTTGAGTAGTCTAGGGTTGAGCGAGATGGAGCGAAACGCACTCGTTCAGAAATTTGAAAAAAAAAGGAAAAAAGAGAAAAAAAGGATAAATAGAAAAAAAAGTGTTATGTATAATTGATCACGAGTGGGCTCTTTAGTACTCGAGTTATTAAGTTCTTAGGGGACTTTGTTCCTAGTGACCTAAAGCTTTTATAGTCTGGGATCCGCTGACCTAACACTCGCTACATGGGTACTATTATATAAGTCTTTTGTGGACCTCACTCATGGCACGATCAAATAAGCATATTTATGTTGTTTTGTTATGAATAAACACGTGAATCCATGTTAAACTCCGATATAAGAATTGAAGTGTTATAAGTTATTTTGAGTCTAGCTTTTATTCTATTATAAACTTGTGATTGCTTTGATAAGTAGTGAGGCATGATTGTTGATCTAGTTGTGATGTATATCTGTAAGCAGTTGCACGCATGCACGTCTTTGGTTTGTAGATTGATTTGTGAGGTTTGGTTGATCTTTATGCGAATAACTGCATTTACTGAGGTGTTGCTTGTTGATTGATTTAGTTATTCTATGGGGATCGTTGCATTCATTTAGTTGCATTCATGCATTTTTATTTCTTGTTTTTTGAGTCTGTTTATGTTTGAGGACAAGCATTGATTCAAGTTTGGGGTATGTTGAGTGGCATTTATGACACTTTATTACGTTCTATAAAGCTTTGAATTGGTGTATTTGTACTCAAGTTATTGGTGTTTTAATGTGTTTTCTAGTATTTTTGCATTTCAGGCATTAATCTGAGAATCAAGTGAATTAGCATTGATTTGATGCTAATATGGTGTTAGGATGGTGTCCGAGGAATAAAGCTCGCAAAGACCGACTTAAAACTGCAAGGAAAAGAAGAAGTCAAAGTTTTGGCAGAAGCCCGGCGCGCCCGCGCTGATCAAGCGCGCGCCCGCGCCCAAACTTCAGAGAGCCAGCGTGCCCATGCTGATCAAGCGCGTGGCCGCGCCGTGTCGGGATAGAAGAATCTTGTTTCCACTTGGCTTTTAAGAGAAAGACTTCTACATTGCATGGGGCTTCTATATAAACAACTTTAGGTCATTTTACATAAGATATCAAGTCAGAGACATATCAGAGCTAAGGAGAAGATGGCAAGAGACCTATAGCACAATTCAACAAAGGCGAAGACGATCTAGTTTATTCTTGTGAATCTTTATTTTGAGTTGTAATCTTGTATGCTTGTTTCTTGTTTTGTTGAACTTATACTCTTGTGTTAACTTTATTTGATTATTCGTTATAAAGACTACGTTTATTATACCATGCTTTCATCGGAACCCACATTGATGATGAGTCCGATTATGGGTTAATCGTTATCGTGGGGTCTAGTGGAGTTATTTATGGATTTCTTTAGTTGATTTGTTTCGATGCCTTAGTGTGTGGTGTTTGTATGATAGTGTTAGGTCCCGAATTATTGTAGAAGGGGGGATTGAATATGATAATCATTAAATTAAAAATTCAGCGGATATAAGATTTAGTGCTCGGTTAGTGGTTCCGTGTTCTTGAGAGGAATAGTGTTTGGTACTATAAAACGAGGAACACAAGATATTCGGGGAAGTATATATCATATATAAATCCTCGAGGGGTGTTGCTACACTCCGGTAAATAAATTAACCGGCTACAATCTAAAAATAATAAAGTTCCTAGCTTCTACAAAGATTTACAAATCAAATCCTATACAATGATCTAGCTTTTGTTTGTACTAGGAATTAATTACTGGGTAACGATTATAATGCCCCTAAGAATATACAAGAATTAAATCGCGCATTATAACGTTACTCCGGTGAGAAGTTAAACGGATATACAAAAAGCTTGAGCTTCTCTGTAAATCATTGCTGCCAATTTCACTTCTCTTTTGGGAGAGAAGATGAACAAAATATCCAAAATGAATGGCTCAATTTCTTTATGCTGCAAAGTGTAGACTTTATCCAATAAAATGTGTGGCCGAGGAGAGAAGACTATGTGGCGATCAAGTACATTTCTGTGGCGACCAAGGAAGCACAGGAGGGAGTATATATGCTCTGTGGCGACAGGGGGATGGGGGAACATCCTGTGGCGACTTGGTTTACTACTAGTACATTACCCAAACACAAGCAAACTTAATTAACTTGTGTGGCGACCAGGTAGTGTACTAAACCAAAACAAAAACTAACCTGTACACGTTTTCACTTCTTTGTTTATTTTGATTTTCTTTTTTTTTCTTTTTCCTTTTTCTATTTTCTTTTCTTTTGTTTTTCTTTTCTCTTTTTCTTTTGTTTTCTTTTTCCTTTTCTTTTTTTTTTCTTTTTTTCTTTTTAAGTTTAAATTTTAATTAAATTAATTTATAAAATAAACTTTAAATATAACTTATATAAATAAACTAATTTAGATTTATAAAATAAACTTATTTAAAGTTTATAAAATAAATAATTTTAAATTTATTAAATAAATTATATACTAAAGTTCACTAAATAAATTTATTTAATTTATCAATTAAACTTTGAGCTTCGTCAGTCCCCTGAGCTGTTTAGCTGAATACCCCGCACACCTCTTCTCGTACTTTAACATATAAATGTTCAATTAAAGTACGTTCCCCAACTTAACAATTCTTCTTAAAATAATACCCAGATTCCTTTCACGAGCTATTGACGCCTAGTGCAACTGGTCTGGTTCACAGACGACTAACCCCGATTCAGGTCTTCGTATTATAGCCTTGATTATATTGTTAAGCTTGCCTCAACTTTATTGCTTCAGACACTGAATGTCAATAAACAACTGTACTCTATGTCTATACCATGTCTTCAATTCTTCAGATTCCTATGCTTCGAACACTGTCTATCTTCAATCAATACCAATACACTAAAATCTTCCAGTAGCACTTGTATACTGAATCTTCAATATTTCTGAAACCCTGAAAGTCTTTAACCTTTGTTCTTCACTGAGGCATGGTCATATTAATGAACTTCTTTCAGTGACCTGTAGACAGACTTCGGGCCTTCTTCTAATCTTCTGATTCTTTGTATTTTCCTTGTCTTCATTCTTCCTGATTTCTTGTGTAGACGTAGTATTATTAACCTGTCATGTTCTAGTGTTGTTATCGTGTTAAGTTATCACGTAACTGTTCATATAGCTACGCAGTCTCACCAACAGATAGCCTAGTATTGGTTGTGCGTATTCGTCTTATGAGCGTCGTGAATAGTGTGTTAATTCTTAATGAAGCAAAAGTGAATTTAAGGATTTAGAACTTGCCATGCTAGCGTAGGTTCATGTGTTTGTTATGCATGATGTGTAGGTCATTTTAACCATCTTACTTTCCCTATGTAATCAAGATAGATAACTTGTACTTAAACCGTTATATTGTCAAATTTTATAGACATATAGGGTCTCAATATAATTAGTGTATATTCAGCTTCTATCTCTTTTGTGGATGTCTGGTAGTATGATATTCGTGCAATGAAAGTTGGTGTTTATCAATTTCGTGTTATCTGATTAGTGTCATCACCATTATATGCTAAGGTTAAGAATGAAAGGCTATTGAATGAAGTATTTAATGAAGTTAGAATCTCATGTTTGTCATATATATTAATTCAATCAATCTTATTCCCTTAGTTATAATTGTTAGTTTCATTCTTAGTTATAAACAACCTCAATTTGTTATCGTCTTAGCATTGAATAATAACCATACATTGTTGCTTAAGTGCATAAATTAATTAGGTAACCAAGCCAGGCTATGTGGGAACGAATCTGATTTATATCTTATACTACTTGCGAACGCGTATACTTGCGTGTATTATTAGCGCGTGTTTAGTGACTATCATGAGGCACGGGGTTCCTGTTGCCATAGTGTCAGACAGGGGCCCAAGGTTTGACTCCTGATTTTGGAGAATCTTCCAAGAGTGTGTAGGCACCAGACTGAATATGAGTAGCGCTTCCACCCCCAAACAGATGGGCACAGCGAAAGGACTATCCAGACCCTAGAAGATATGTTGCGAGTATGTGCACTGACTTTAAAGGAAATTGGAATGACCACTTACCCCTGATTGAGTTTGCCTATAACAATAGCATAGGCATGCCCCTGTATGAAGCTCTTTACGGAAGGAGATGCCGCCCTCCCTTATGTAGGGATGAAGTTGGAGAACATAAGATAATAGGACCTGAGTTGGTCCAGCAGACCCGAGAGACAGTGGGACTCATTAGAAAGAGGTTGGTAGTGGCTCAAGACAGACAGAAGAAGTACGTCGACCAGACCAGGAAAGATAGAGAGTATGAAATTGGAGATTCAGTGTTGTGAAGGCATCTCCATGGAAAGGAGTGATGAGATTTGGGAAGAAAGGGAAATTGAGACCTTGTAAAATGTTTGATTCCAGCTATGGTGTAATAACTCGAATTTTTGAGACCTTGTAAAATGTTTGATGCATAGTAACCCTAAAAATCGGGGAATTTTTTTTAGCCCACACTATGTTGTGCATTGGAAAGTTAGTTTCCGAGTCGATAACATGATTATACGTACCAAATAAGTGTATGTAAACGCTATTAGTTTTCAAAGAAAACAAACTTTGAAAAACGATGGTATCTACGAACCGTCAAGGAATACGAGAATCACGATATATTTACAAATCTAAAATCCTAAAAATTCAAACCCAAGTATGAGGCTTCAAAACGTAAAGGACGTATAAGAAAGGATTTACCCCGTGAACGGCTTACGAAGGTTTATTACGAAAATGAATAAGTGACGGAGCGAAACTGTAAGCGAATATATAAAATGTATCAAGCCATGCTAACCATGTAAGCTAACTAAGGTAAGAAAGTAACCATGGTTAATAATCAAATAGTAGCCTATCTAGAGAACATGATGACCTATCTAGTAAATAGTGAATGAATAGTAACCGGGGTACTAAGCTAGCAAGGTAGCTTGGAAAATAGCCTGGCTAGGAAGATTTTTGCAAGATTTCACAATCCTAGGAGATATATACAAAGAATACATATCATTACTTCACAAGAAGCATCCAAGAAGCCAAGCAAAACTCTCTCTTCTTGTTATGGATTAGAAACTAAGGTATATTAATTGTTGTATTTATTACTAAGGTTTGAGAGCTCAAGGCCTTTAATGGTTGCTCTCGTGTTTTGTAACTTAACTCTGCCTTTACGAGATGCCTACGTATCTTTGTAATCTAGAGAATCAAGCCAAAAAAATGTAGTTATGAGGTGTGGGGTGAGGCCCCTTATATAGATGTTGGGAGTCCTTAAATTGGACTTGGGTTAGGAGACTTGGTGAGCAAGTCTCTGAATTAGAGTGGACTTTGGAGTCCTAGGAAGTAGGAAACTGATTCCTTATCCCATGAGGTTCCTTGGAGGCCAATCTTCAAGGAATTGTATCCTTACTTGGACTTTATTTATCAGTTGATTTATCCCTTATTAATTGATTATAAAGTTAATTAATATTATGGTCTTTTGGCCCCTTTCATATGGGTTTAGCTGTCAGCCCAATTCTGATGTAATTAATGCGATATTAATTACGCAATCAGGGTTTATTTTATTCCCTATCATTTTCCCCCAACTTCTGGGAAACCGTAAAAAGATTTCGCAGAAGTTAAGTTCATTCGTTCCCTTGCAGGGTATCGTTTTTGCGTAAAGTGTGGAGCGACCTACACATTTACAATGATTTGCCTTGTACACGGCTTCAGGGATATTTTAGAATCTCCCTATCACTTTTTTTACGTTTTTTCCTGTTATTTAGGAATTATATGGTATTTTCCCCTTAATTTATGGGTTTTACAGGAATTTTTCTTTAATTTTCAGAATACATCCATAATTTTCAAGAATTTTTCAAGGAATTCCCTTAATTTACAGGATTTATTCCTAATTTCTAGGATTTTTCCTTAAATTAAAGGAATTTTCCCTTTAATTTCTAGGATTTTCCTTAATTTATAGAAATTTTCCCTTTAATTTATGAGAATTTTCCTTAATTTCTGGGATTTTCCCCAAATTTATAGGAATTTTTAAGGAAATTACAGGATTTTCCAGAAAATATTCATAATTTCTGGAATTTTCCAAGGTATTTTTATTTTTCTAGAAAATGTTCTTAATTTTCCAGAAAATATTTATAATTTTTCCCCTTCTTTTTTTTCTTCTTTTCTTTTCTTTTTTTTTATATATAAATTCGACCAGGTATCCCTTCGGCCTGGATCCTGGTCGAATAGACCTCCTGTTGGTCCTGGTCAAAGCTCATTTCGAGCAGGGGTCTTCGACTAGAAACCTGACCAAATTCGGTCAGGATTTCTTCTGTTCTTGACCGAATTAAACCCTCTTTTAGCCCTGGTCGAAGCTCATTTCGAGCAGGATATTTCGACTAGAATTCCTGGCCAAATTTCGGTCAGGATTTGTATTGTTGACCCTAATTTTGACCGAATTAAAGGGCCTTAATTCCTGATCGAAGCTATATTCGACCAGTAGCTTTCGATAAGGATTTTGGTTTTGGTTTTGGTTCAGGGTCAGAACTTCTTGTTTTTGACCGAATTAACGGCCCATAATCTCTGATCAAAAGAAATTTCGATTAGGTTTCTTCGATTAGAATTCCTGATCGAAATTTAGGTTAGGAATAAACGATTTTTCCTCTTGGGCCCATGATCTCTCTGGGCTTTTTATAGGTCTTCTTCTTTTGGGCCCTTTGCTGGGCTTTCATTCTTTTGGGCCCTTTGCTTCGCTTTCCAGGTTTTGTTTTTTGTTTGTTTTTTTACCACAGTTGGGCCTCAACCCTGGGCCTTCCTTTAGGCCCCCTTTCTTAGGAAATTCTAGACCTGGGCCTGGTTACTGGGCTTGCAATATTTTTTAGGCCCAAAAATATTTGGGCTTTCTATGTTGGGTCACCTTTTATGGATTTAAATCTCATGTTCCAGATAATTCCAGAATTATCTCAATACTTCTGAATTTGTTTATATAATTCAATATATATATATTCCCTCCAGAATTCTCTAGATCTTTCTGGAATGTTCCAAATTTGGGCCCAAATGCTTGGTTGGTGAGGCTATATAAGAGTGGAGGGAGAGTGTGATTTCATTCGCACTTCTCATTTCTCATTTCACATTCCTCTCCTCTCAAACACTCCTCTCCCCTCTTAGAAGTTTTCCGGCAATCCTCCTAGCCTTTTCTGGCCTTCTTCTTCTCCTTCCAGGGTTTCAAGTTCTTCTCTTCCATCAATGGCAGACAAGAGTTCTGAGAGAGCGGCTAAGATCGCTTCTGCTTCAAAACGAGGTAATGATATCGAAATCCGCTCTTCTTATATGTCATTTCTTGACATAATTAACACTAGGGGGGATGAATACCCGTCCAATGCTCATCTAGATTCATTCAATTATTGTAACAAATGGTACAATATATATTTTGATAAAATGAACGCACTTTATAATGTTCGTCCCCCTCTTAGGCTAGTTCCCGCTGATGGTAGTGATTGTACTTGCCATTGGAAGCCTGACACTCTATTCATTTATTCAGACGCCCTTACCGCTGGGCTTAGGTTTCCTTTCCATGATTTCATTCCTGTCTTACTAGCAGATTTACAAATTAATCTTTGTCAGCTTCCTCCTAATGCTTGGAAAAACATTATATGTTTCATGGTCTCATGTCTTAGGGGCGATTTCCCTTTGTCAGTAGAAGTCTTTAGGAAAATCTTTAAGTGTTACAATAGTTCTAAAACACTTGTGGTTGGGTTTATATTAGACAAAGGCCCCAATGTAAACACATATTTAACAGTGCTTCCATCCCCGTCAATAACCAACACTGGAGGTGTAGTTTCGTCGGGCTAAGGTGGGAGAATGGGGACAGGGGCACCCTCTTCAGATCTACCTTCGAGAAGGTCAGCGATGGTAGCCTCAAACATTCACCTAACCCCCGAGGAGACTATTATCTACTCTATTAGAAGAGTTTTCCCTTATCCAAGTAGGACTCTCCTCCGTTTCTGCACAGGGTATTTTTCTTACCTTCTCGTATTTTTTCTTTTTCATGCATTATTGACACCACTTATTTTTGTTTCTCTTTTATCTTTGCAGCTGCTAATGAAATCAACGAGGATAATGTGCCTTTCGTTGAAGAAATTGCGAGGATGAAGAAGGCTCGGCTCTCAGGTTTGTACACCCGAGGAAAGGCTTTGGAGCCTAGCTTCTTGAGGAAACACAAGGAGCCTATGGTAGAGGCTTCTTCTGGGGGAACTGAAACCCCAAATTTCCCTGTTTCTGCTGCTGCTCCCACTTCTGTTACCACTGGTGCCTTCCAGCCTCTCTGGGGGTTCAGTCGTGGGGATACTGTGGTTGGATCCACGAAACATGCGTGGGATTGGTCCTACCATGGTGTGACCCCCAAGGACTTTACTGACATCGTGGTTGGCCCAAACTTGGAGAGGATAAAGCTCATGGGTGCTCAGTCCTTGGCCTCGGTATGATCCTTTCTTAAAATCCTACTTATTTTTTTATATACTTGTAACATTCACTTGCCTTACATCTTTGTTTATTGTTTTGTGGAAGAAGGCCTCAGATAATGCTGATAACGCTCTTAGGAGGCAGCAGAAGAAGTATGCTTCGCTAGAGAGGAAGTTGAAGCATAAGGAGGAGGAGCTTGGAGAGTCAAATGCCGAACCGGTCATGCTGAGGGCCGAGAAGGATAGGGCGATTGATAATTATTTGGACTCAGAGGAGTTCACCCAGTCCATGAGGGTGAGGGTCGACTTAGTGTTCCCTGGGTTTTTTAGGACTGGCTGGGACACGGCCCTTTGAACCGTGAATGAGGCTTGTCCTGACATTAACCTGGCGGACTACGTTTGTCCTGATGATGAGACTCTAGTGCGGAGGTTTCATACCCGTGTGGTTATCTCGGATCATACCCCTCAGGACCGGCTTCTTCCTCCTCCCGAGTCATCTTCTAGGCCTTCAGCATCCGACCATAGCTCTTCTTCCTCTTTCGAGACCGGGACTGCTGAGACATCCAGTGAGAGCGGAGGGACTGATGATATAGATGTTGAGGGCTTCTCCGCTCCTTAGAGTTTTACTAGCCCTGTGTGGCTTATTTATCTTATTTTGTTCTTGACTATCTTATTTATCGAACTTTGTATTTTTCTTATTCGAATCTGGTTTATTAATCAAACTTTATGCTCTTATCTCATGCATTTAGTTTATTTTTCATGCCATAGGGACTTTAACCATTTTTCGGAAACTTCATAAAATTTATAAACTTTTGGGATCCATCCCTTACACAAGTCTTAATAAACTTCAAACTTGAAAGAGTATCCTTATAAAACTAAAACATGAATTCCTAAGCAAGCAAAGCTTTAAGGTGCTTTTCAACCTACTTGTCATTTTGACAAGTGAGAATCATGCTCAACAATTTTACACATGATAAATCTTCAGGTTTTGTGCGTGCCAGGTTCTTGGGACTTTAAAACCATCCATAGTCTCCAGCTTGTAGGTTCCTCTTCCTTGAACACTTTTGACCTTGTATTGCCCTTCCCAATTTGAGGCAAGTTTTCCCTTCTACCCAAAATGGGAAGCTTCCACCTTTCTCAGAACCAAGTCACCTTGCTTGAAGAACCTTTATTTAACCCTTATGTTGTAGTAGAATGAAGCCTTTTTCCGATATTCCACTATCTTCGCATGTGCCTCATCTCGTAATTCATCAAATAGATCCAAGGCTAATCTTTGCTCCTCCTCATTTTCCTCAGCATTAAAAGCTTGGATCCTGGGACACGAATGTGATATCTCCACAGGAACAACCGCTTCTACCCCATATGCTAACATGAAGGGATTTGCTCCAGTAGTGACTCTACAAGTTGTTCTATAGGCCCACAGTATTGGGAGTATTTCATCCACCCAATTATTTCTTGATTTCTCAATCTTCTTCTTTAGTCCATCCAGGATTATACGATTACCACTTACGCTTGCCCATTGGCTTGCGGGTGAGCTACGGAGGTAACCCGCAACTCAATCTCATTCTCCTTACAATACTTCTTGAATTCCTTATTTATTGAATTGTGTTCCATTATCGGTGACCAGGATGCGCGGGATTCCATATCTACACATGATGGTTTCCCACAGGAATTGTGCAACCTACTTAGTTGTGATCTTGGCTATAGGTTTAGCTTCAATCCACTTAGTAAAATAATCAATAGCTACAATCAGGAACTTCCTTTGTGTCATGGCCATGGGAAAGGCCCAAGTATATCCATTCCCCACATGGAAAAGGGGATGGGAGAGTTGATGGAAGTCAGCATCTCGGGGGGTTGTCGAACAATCGGTGCATGTTTCTGACAACAATCACACTTCTTAACATATTCTTTGGCATCGGCCATCATCTCTGGCCAATAAAAGCCTAAACGGGTTATCTTATGAGCCAGTGCTCTGCCCCCCAGGTGTTGCCCACAGAGATCTTCGTGTACTTCTTCAAGAGCCAAGTATGCCTCATCAGGTCTGAGACACCTTAAGTAAGGAACCGCATAAGATCTTTTATACAAAATCCCGTCGATCAAGGAGTATCTCAATGTTCGAACATCCAACTTTCGTGCTTCAGTCATATAATTTGGCAGCCAACCAGTTTGAATATGGGCCTTAATGGGATCTATCCATGATGTCCCCAGCCCTATAGGATCTACAAGCTTAACATCAATGCTCTGTGTTTTTAAAACGTGGAAGTATACACTTCCTGAACTTTCCTCTATCTCTGATGAAGCAAACTTAGACAACGCATCCGCTTTAGCATTTTCCTCCCTTGAGATGTGTTCAACATGGCATTCATCGAACTGAGTCATCACAGCCCTTATTAGGTGGACATACTTAGCCATTGTATCATCCCTTTCCTCAAACTCTCTCTTGACCTGGCATATGACCAACTTTGAGTCTCCACAGACTTTTAAGTGCTTGACTCTCAATGTCTCTGCCAGGACAAGGCCATCTATCAGAGCTTCATATTCTGCTTCATTGTTTGTAGTTGGGAAGTCTAGCTTCATAGCATATTCAATCAAGAAACCATCAGGGCTCTGTAGAACTAGCCCTGCTCCGCTAGAATTTGTTTTTGATGCTCCATCAAAATAGAGAACCCAATAATCCTTCTCCTTAACGTTCTTTTCTTTGTCTCCTTTATCACTTTCCGTGTCTTGAGGTATAGTATCTTCCTGCCCCCCCCCCCGACTTCTTGGTTGGGTATGGTACATTCCACCATGAAGTCAGCCAATGTCTGGGCTTTTGTTGCCGTTCTTGGCTTGTATTTGATATCGAATTCCCGCAATTCTATTGCCCACTTAATCAGCCTTTCGCTAGCTTTGGAACTATGAATAATATTTCTCAAGGGCTGATTTATTAGCACTTCAATTTTATGAGCCTGGAAGTAAGGGCGAAACTTCCTTGAGACCATCACCAAGGCTAAAGCAAACTTCTCAATAGTTGAATTATTCAACTCAACTCCGTGCAAGATTTTACTGACATAATATATGGGTTACTGGACTTTAAGTTCCTCTTTAACCAATACAGCGCTCAAGGCATTCTCTGAGACAACCAAATATAGATACAAAACCTCATTCAGAGCTGGCTTGGCCAACAACGGGGCTTGAGCCATATACTTTTTTAATTCTTCGAATGCCTTCTGGCTTTCCTCATTCCATAAAAAATCCTTAACCTTCTTCAAGGATTTGAAGAATGACAAGCACTTGTCCCCAGATTTGGAGATGAACCGCCCCAACACAGTAACACTTCCAGTGAGCTTTTGAACATCTTTGATAGTCTTTGGAGGCTCCATGTCCAAAATTGACTTTATTTTATCGGGGTTGGCCTCGATTCCTCTCTTGGAGACCATCAGTCCCAAAAACTTTCCAGACCCCACTCTGAAAGCACACTTTGCAGGATTTAGCATCATTTTGTGATATCTAAGGACCTCAAAAGCTTCCCTCAACTGGGTTATATGGTCAGTCTTCATTAGACTCTTGACTAACATGTTATCGATATAAACTTCCATGGTTTTTCCAATAAGATCCTTGAAAATCTTATTTACCAACCTTTGATAGGTGGCTCCTGCATTCTTGAGACCAAATGCCATATCAAGATAACAAAAAACACCAAAGTCAGTAATGAATGATACCTTTGGGATGTCATCCTTGTGCATCTTGATTTGATTGTATCCACTGAATCCATCCATAAAGCTCAGTATCTCATGACCAGCAATAACATCTATCAATGTATCTATCCCTGGCAATTGGAAACAGTCCTTAGGGCATGCATCATTCAGATCGGTAAAATCCACACACATCCTCCATTTTCCATTAGCCTTCTTTACCATCACAGGGTTTTCTAACCATTCCGGAAACCTTATTTCCTCAATGAAACCAGCCTCTAAGAGCTTCTCTACTTCTTGTTAATAGCTTCTTGCCTCTCTGGAGCAAAGCTTCTTGTCTTCTCCAATCCCATTCCGGGTGGGAAACTTCATCAATGAATGGTAGGAAGAAGGGACTGCCTTGAAGGCATGTATTCCTGTTATTCCCATGATTGCGTTGTAAGTTGAACTAGCCTTCACCACCACAACGTCCAACATTTGTGTTGCTTACCTTGGTTCCTGACCTATGGTCATTGGCAACTTAATTATCCCTTCCACGGGACACTCCACTTCTGTGAATCCATATATCGGCATATCGGTCGGGGTTAATTGAGAATCATTGTAACCCATCCTTAAAAAGGTATCATGGAGCAAGATGTCCACCGAGGCACCATTATCTACAAGGACCCTCTTCACCGGGTTGTTCCCTATTATCGGTGTTATGACCAACGGGTCATCATGAGGAAATTTCATACCCTCCAAGTCAGAATCATCAAACTCCATTGTCACTCCTGTCCTAGCCCTCTTCGGGGCTTCCCCAACAATATGCATAACTTCTCTAGTATATGTTTTCCTTGAGTTTTTGGATAAACCAGCAGCAGTTGGTCCTTCAAATATTGTATTTATCACAGGTCCTCGGGGGTGTGGTCCTCCAAAGATTGCATTTATCACCGGTCCTCTAGGCTGGGGATTTCTCCTCTGATCGTCTTGGTCCCTCCTACGATCATCAAAGTTCATTCTCCCATTATTATTCCTATCTCCTCCATCTCCAGTGTACTTACTCAACCTTCCTTTTTGAATGAGGAACTCTATTTCATCTTTCAATTGTCTACACTCATCGGTGTCATGACCAACATCCTTGTGAAATATGCAATAATTACTCTTATCTAGATTGGTAGGATCAGCCTTCAGGAGTTTAGGCCAACGAATATCTCTATATTTCTTAATTTCCATCAAGATCTGGCTTTTAGGAGCATTCAGCTTAGCATATTCAGTGAACTTTTACCCAGGTCCTCCCTTCTTTGGGGTCGAATCAGTGTTTTGCTTAGTTCTAGGATACTTGTCCCTAGCAATATATTCCAGATCAGTCTTTCGCTTCTTGCCACCATCGGGCTCGTTATTCACTATTATCTTCCTCATGTTTTCCTCCACTTTGATGTATTTTCCGGCCCTATCTTGGAGCTGTAACATACTTTCAGGGGGGCGCTTGGCCAATGACATCTTGAAAAACTCGTCCCTTGTTCCCTGTTGCAGTGCTATCATAGCTACCTTGTCATCAAGGTCTGGGACCTTCAAAGCTTCCTTGGTGAAATGATTCAGATAGTCTCTCAAGGACTCCTTTGCTTCCTGCACAATGCTCATGAGGGAAGCTGAACTTTTCTCATGCACTCTTTCACTAATGAACTGCTTAATAAAAGCCTGACTTAACTCTCTGAAAGACCCAATAGAATTCGGAAGCAAATGGCTATACCATCTTTGAGCCATTCCCGACAGGGTTTGAGGAAAGGCATGATACTTAATAGCATCGTTCACGGGCTGCAACAACAGTGCATTAGAGAATGTCCTGACATGATTAGCGGGATCTCCAGTGCCATCATAAGCTTTGATGGTGGGCATCTTAAATTTCCTTGATATATGGTCGTTCATTATTTCTTCAGTGAATGGTAGAGTAGGATCATCAGGATCTCCAAGGGGAAGAAGATTGTTTGGATCAGCCCTTGGGACAACAGTCCTTCTCTGTAGTGGACCATCCAGGTCTATGATTAGAGGAGGATTTCTCTCCCTTGGAGGTAGTAGGGGTTTGGAGGTCTGGTGCACCTCTAAGTCGCGCTTCAGCCTTTGGATCTCAGCCTCGTGAGCCTTGATTCTCTCCTGCACTTCTTGGGGATTCATCCCTCGGGTGCTCCTAGGGTGCTGGTTACCATCAGCCATTGGCTCTTTACTAGCACGCCTCCTTCTTGGGGCCACATCATCATCCGAAGATTTGGAGTCTCTCTTAGTATATGGACCAGAGAATTCTTGATCCTCGGGGATAGGAGCCAAACCACGTATATATTGGGGTGTCTGCCCTTGTGCTTCACTCCAATTAGCATGTCCACTCCCTCCAACCTCGGGGTAAAGGGGCATCCCATAAGGGGGGTTAGTGGTAACAACAGTTGAATACTCATACCCAACGGGTCAAGAATTCACAGGTGTATGTAGCTGTTGAAGTTAGGAATTCGTCCCTTGAGAAGCCGGGGGAATTGTCCCTTGTGGCTGAGGTTCAGTTGACCCTATATGGGCTCCTCCTTGGGGGGCGGCATAGGTCGAATGCGGAGGTATCTCCACCATTGACGAAATCGTTTGGGTCGTTCCAGCTGGTGTACCTCCAGGGGCGCTGTTTTCACTCTCTGTTCTCGCCATGGTTGTTGTTATGCTTTCCCACAGACGGCGCCAAATGTTATGGATTAGAAACTAAGGTATATTAATTATTGTATTTATTACTAAGGTTTGAGAGCTCAATCCTTTAATGGCTGCTCTCGTGTCTCGTAGCTTAACTCTGCCTTTACGAGATGCCTACGTATCTCTGTAATCTAGAGAATCAAGCCCAAAAAATGTAGTTCTGAGGTGTGGGGTGAGGCCCCTTATATAGATGTTGGGAGTCCTTAAATTGGACTTGGGTTAGGAGACTTGGTGGGCAAGTCTCTGAATTAGAGTGGGCTTTGGAGTCCTAGGAAATAGGAAACTGATTCCTTATCCCATGAGGTTCCTTGGAGGCCAATCTTCAAGGAATTGTATCCTTACTTGGACTTTATTTATCAGCTGATCTATCCCTTATTAATTAATTACGAAGTTAATTAATATTCTGGGCGCCCCTTTTAAATGGGCTTAGCTGTCAGCTCAATTATGATATAATTAACGTGATATTAATAACGCAGTCAGGGTTTATTTTATTCCCTATCACTTCTCCCTCTTAAAAACTCCCATTCGGCAATTTACTATTCCAAGGAGAAATCAAAATCAAAAACTCCACTTCAAGCCATGGAAAATTTCTACAATTAATTCCTAAGCTTCCTAAATACTAAACTAAGGTAAGATAAATTTTTGAGAGCATTTCATTAAGGTTTGAATAGTGAAATAATTTCATGAAAGTGATGATGAATAATGTAAAATAATAACTTTTGAGAGCATTTCATTAAGGTTTGAATGGTGAAATAATTTCATAAAGGTGATGATGAATAGTGTAGAATAATAACTTTTCTTTGTTTCTTGATTTTCATGGATTGATTTAGGGTTCTTAAGCTCACCCAAGCATCCCCAAGATTCCACCATCAAGGAGAACACATCCCAAGCTTTCAAGAAAGTTATAAATCATTGACCAAACTTTATTTAAGGTTTGAGTTTTAAGAAAATCAAAGATCTTAGTTGTAAACCTAGTTTTGGTAGTTATTTTATTATTTTCTTGATGTTTAGTTAGTTAATATTAAGGTTGATTATTGTTGCCTCAAGAACATGATGTTCTTGAGAGGAGTTAGTGTTGATATGATGGTATGGTGATTTTTGATGGTTGGTTGATGATTTAATATGATTTAAAATTCATAAAAACCTATTTTAAAATATTTTTTGAGTTTCAGAAAATCATTCTAATCCTTTCGGATCGTCGAAAATATTATCTCGACATATTTTAAATACTTTGATTATAGTTTCAAAAGGAACTCCCCCTTACTTATTTATCTATTGACACTGGTCAACTCACATTATCTTAGTACTTCCTCCAAAAATTCTCGGAAGTACCTATATACATAAATGAGATGAGTTATTTCTATTAACAAGCAAAACGCTTGAGGAACTTCGACATAATTCGAGTTCCATTTTTATAGTAAGATTCTTCAATGGACAAGGAGGGGTAGGCACTAGTACATTGTGTACTGGATGGGCTACTGGTGTGCCACATGTAAATATGTGAAGTATGTGGAAATCCTGAAGGTGTGGGCCACACATAATATGCCCGAATGCGGCAAGTGTGACAGCTGGATGTATTGGAGTCGTCATTCTACTAGTAGAAAAGGTTATAGATTTCCGTTATATGACTGATCATCGTATGCGGTGGCTCCGGTGAATATCCTGTATTCTTCCAATTGGAATTGTGATGCAATACCGTAACCCAAGCCTAGGTGCTAGGTTTACCATTAAGGTATTTGCAGACTAATAAGTCAATAAAAGAATATTTTGAAAGAAGGTGTGTATCACAGAGAAAAACTATTTTAAACAAACATATTTATTGTGTACAGAATCAGAAATTAATTTATCATAGACTCTTTTCATACTCTACATTATTATGTTGGGCATTATAGCTCACACTTATTTTCTTAAATTGACACAACATAACAATGAATCAAGATGCCTATCATGAAACTCACGGCCAGGAAATGGGTAGGAAACGGCCAGCTGTTCCGTAGGATGTTTGGTGCAGTATCTCAGGTAGATCGAATAAGCTGGATTGGTTTTCCGTTGTTTTCAGTCAGGATTATTTACAAGTATGACTTATGTAAGATAATAATAAAGAAACGTATATTGGCCGCCGGTCTAACCTTAAATAAAGGTTACACCCGTGGTAAGACTTAATCACTTTTGGGACTGTAATAATTATCACTTTGTGGATTGATACACTCTACTAATGAATTGTTCGTTTCCAAGAAAATAACCTGTAAGAATGTGTGTGTGTGTGTGTGTTGATAAGTGTGGGGTCATAAAGGTGCGAGTATTTATATATTGTTGTACGAGATAAGTGTTATACAAGATTTAAGATGGCGTGGCCTCTTAGATCCCTGACCCCAGATTTTGGGGCGCCACATATGGTGTATGCTAATATACCATTATATCATGTATTTATTATAGGTGTTTAATATGTCTTATAACTTAGCTTTGTTCTTTGCAGAATTAAAAATCCAGAAGTTGAGGAGATTGGAATAGCAGATACGAATAAATTTCCACCGATGGAGAAGAGGACTATTTTAGTGTACGCTATCATACCACTGTATAATGTGTATATGCTACATTATAAGTTTGTTTTTTGTTTTTGAAGAATTAAGAAACCAATAGTTGAAAGGGTTGAAACAAGCAGGAGTTTTAGCAGTTCGTCCTACAATGGAACAAGGAATAATCGCTTGAAGAAGAGGATGAGGAAGACTTTATCAAAACTTGAATAAAAAATCAGCCGCATATCTCGTAACGTAAAAAAATTGGCAAAAACTATTGAAATGCTCCTTTATAAAGTGGAAACAAATCATTCTGTTTTGGCAAAAAATGTGAAGCACATGAAGAAGGATGTGAAGGCCATGAAGAAAGATGTGAAGATTTGCAAAAAGTAATCAAGTAAACTCTTTATTTTTATGTCCGTTTTATTTTTAAGAAACAAGTATAAGCTGGATTTGATGAAGCTACAGTTTTATCTTACGATTATTATGTTTTGATTGTCATCACTTTCTATTGGTGGTTCTAAATATTTAGAAGTAGTTGTTGATGACAGTTTGATATGCTTCTTCTTTATGTTGTTTTATTGTTAACCGCATTCTTATCACTTTAACCTGTTACAACAGTATTTATTAGTTGTTAAAGAACATCCTATTATTTGTGAAAAAATTAGTTTTACAAATATTACTTGTTTTGCCTTAACATAATTCTCGAATAGGTATACATTGTGTACTAAATATCATCACCATTGTTTTTTAGGCTTGATTATTAGTAATCGGAATTTTTTTGTTTACAATACAAGTAGTTTTGAAATAGTTTGTATTTAGAAATATGCATTGTTTGGCACCGACATAAGATTCTTATAGGTATATATGATGGTTTATGAAGGATATTTCTAAATAGGTTTCAACTCTACAATATTAAAGACTGGTATCCATAAATTTGTTGTAAATGAACAAACTCATAATAGCAGATTTAGATCTCTGGCATTACTGAAAAGAAACTCACTCTGCCCGAGTTACAAATTCATGTATTAACGTTAGCTTTCTGAGGATCCCAACATCAAATTTCAAGTAACATTCTCGCATTAGGATAAAACAAGTATCACCAGTCACAAGTTGTATTCCTCTGCAGAATTATGCCCACCCTTTTGTAAGTCTGTTTCTTTTTCTCTTTTTCTTCACTTTCATATGCCACGTCGAGTCTTCGTGATAAACAACTATTTGTGATCCATTTCTCCAAAGGTCAGTCAAGTGTCGATGATTTTATTTAACATGATACATATGATTTACATATCGTAAGTCGTATAATAAAATAAATATAATATAATATATGAATCCATTTAAAGGAAGTTATGCATAAGACTCCATAAAATTTCTCGAGTGTGTGACACTGTTTGATATCAATCTCAAAATCCAATTCAATGGATGATTTGTATCCTAAATGTGCAAATGAATAGAAGTACCATTAACCAAATTAATTGTCATATAAGGCTGTCTATATTAACTTATTTATATATTTAAATATCCTCTAACCGGATATTCAATTCCTTTTCTAAGCAGTGACTTTTCTGTTCCGTTTATATCAAATGCCGATATATAAAACATGTAATATCCATCATATTTGAAAACTAAGCGAGTTGTTTTGCCACAACTTATAAAGTATATAACACTACAAAGTCCATGCAATTTTCCATTCTTCGCACAAAAATGAACCTGAAATGCATGACCATTGTTCAGTACTATAAATATTTTATAAGGAATCATGTGAGCATTTTTATCAATAAATCAAAGTGGCAGAGGCTACAAATTACAAATCATATTGCCATGATAGTTTCATCAAAGTTGTGCAGTAATGAACTATATGAAGACAGTTACGATATCTATCTATCAGCTTTCTTGAACAATCAACCTTAGACACAAATTTTGCAACACCCTTGATTGAAAACCAACCTATATTAAAAATGCCCAACTTATTAAAATACAATGGAATGTACTCAATATAATGGTTTTGTATTGTTTTTGTATGTACCTTGATATTTCAATATTGAATCAACGAGTTCATCATCCGTCGAATTGAAAACTTCACATTTTTCAGGGTTTAATATGTACAGATAGAAACATTTTTTTGCAAAATTTTCAAATAACATGCAAGTTCCAATCTGTAATTCCACTACTGTTAAAATACTTTTAAATCACAAAGCACGTTTCTTTCTTTGTCACAAAAATTGTCATAAAGTTATCGCATAATAACTATATATCCAATCTGTAATTCCACTTCTGTTAAAATACTTCGATAATAAATCGCCATAGAGTTATCGCATAATAACTATATATCTAGTCTCATTTTTATCACACATATTAACCTTATGTCTCATTGTAAAAAAGCAGAATTCTCATGTCCATGCCTACATTTTTCCTGACAATTGGAAGGCGATTGGAAGAGATGTGGCGGAGGGTCATGTTTACACATTTGAAAACTTTACGGTAAGGGATGTTATTGGCAAGCTGAAACCCGTGTCAACTAATTTATGTATAAGGCTATTGGGTTCCACTATTATTCAACATGTTGAAGATTATGGTATGATTCCACGTTATAAGTCTGAATTTATGGACTTGGCTGACCTAGAGGAAGAAACGAAACATTTGGGAGAGAATGAAAATCCTGAGTTCGCCGCAGGTATGATTATATTTTATTTACTTTTTTAGTTTTACAAGAAAATTTTGTTGATAAAGTCATTGTGCGGATTTTATATATTCTATATTATACCCGCATATGGAGAAACAGGTATAATTCTTAATAGTATGAATCATACAATTGTAGATTTAATAGGAGTAATTGAAGAACATGAGAAAGTTAATCGAATATCTACCAAATACGGACCAAGAGATGTTGTCAGATTTATGCTTAAAGATGGAAGGTAAACTCTAATTGTTTACTAAGAATGAATACTCTTTATAAAAAGACTAATAGACGAAAAAATATAATTATCTGATGTCGTATACATGCAAAGTTTCTTACAAAGTGAGCATTTGGGGAGAATTGGCTATAGCTGTAAATGAAGATTTTATAAAGGCCGAGAAGGAACCAATTATAGCAATTATAACCAGTGCCAAGCAATCTACGTTCAAGGGTATTTTTTAAAATCATTTCAATTATAATTCCCGATATATTATACTTTTATATTGTGTAAACAATTCATTTAATTATCTAAATATAAAGCAATGTATATATTCCTAATTCATTTAAATAAATAAATTTTTTAGAAACTGTACAAATTGGTTCATTGACATCTTCAAAGGTCTACCTAAACATGAATAAAATAACCCAAATTTTTAGGACTTTTTAAAACGATGAATGAATAGTAATCCTGACGATCGAGGAAAAACTTTTTAGCCCACGCTATATTAGAGGATGAAAATTTAGTTTCCGAGTCGATATTGTGATTATACGTACCAAATGAGTGTATGTAAAAGCCATTAGTTTTCAAAAAAAAACAACTTTATAAAACGACCTTATCTTACGAACCATCAGGGAATACGAGAATCACGTTACAATAATGAATGTATAATTCTACAAATTAAAACCCAAGTAAAAGATTAAAAAGCATAAAGGACTTATTAGAAAATGATTTACCCCGCGAATCGCTTACGAAGATTTATCACGAAAATGAATAAGCGACCAAGCGAAAACATAAGCGAATAAATAAACTTATCAATCCCATGAAACTTCCTATGTAAGCCATGCAAACTAATTAGTATGAATGCAACCAAGGATTGGTAATCAAATAGTAACCAACCCAAGAGCATAATAACCTTGTAGCGTGAATAGTAGCGTGAATAGTATTAAGAATAGTAGTAGTAGTAGTAGTAGTAGTAGTAGTAGTAGTACCTATCTAAGGTATAGACTTTGACATTAGCCATACTTCTTGAGTACTACAATGATATATGCATATATATGTATACAAAATAAATTAAACACACAAGAAGCAACCAAGCAAGCAAAAAAAACTCTCCCCCCTTGAAGCTCTATTCGGCCTTTTCATAAAAAAGGAAGAACACAAATTCAAATTTCAAGATCTAGCCATGGATAAATGCTACAATTAATTCCTAAGCTTCCTTATCATCAAACTAAGGTAAGATAAATATTTCATAGCATTTCCTTAAGGTTTTGATGGTTAAATAAAATGATGAAAGTGATGATGAATAGTGTAAAATAATGAATTTTCTTGATTTCTTAATTTTCATGAAAAGATCTAGGTTTCTTAAATACACCAAAGCCTCACTAAGCATCATCCAACAAGAAGAGAACCTCCCAAGCTACCAATAAAGGTATAAACCTTCATCCAAACTTTATTTAAGTTTTAAGTTTCAAGAAAAGTAAGGATCTTGGATGTAAACTTAGTTTTGATGGTTGTTTTATGAATGGTTGATGTTGTGGCCTCAAGAACTTGATGCTCTTGGTATTATTTAGTATTTAAATGTTGGTATGATAATTGTTGGTTAGTGGTTAGTAGTTTAGAGCGAAAACGAAACTTTAATTGTAAGCGAAACGTTGATAAAGCGGTCGAATCGTAACATTCAGTTTTCTGCAGAAATACTGAAAGTATAAACTGTGTTTTCTTGAAAGTTAATACTTGAAAATAATATATCTTTTTGTACAGATCATTTAGTCATTTGAATCGCTTGATTTCAATTTACGGTACAAAATTTAGGTCCGTTTTAGTGAAAACGATTTACGCGATAAAAACGGCTATGAATTACGAACTTTGGAAGTATAAATGGTCGACTTTAAATTATTCAAAACTCATGAAAATTTTAAAGAGAGTAAGAAATAGAGTATACTAACTGCCATAATAATTTCAAATGAAAATATGGATTTTTCAATATTATCAAAATATTGGAGCCGAGATCGCGCGAGTAGAAATCCTTAAGAATCGTGTGTGGGGCCGAGTGGCAAAAGTAAAAGAGATTAATGAACATAAAGGAACATAAAAAGAGAACAACGTTAACGAGCATTCATACTCTATTAAAATGATGAGAGTAAAGCGAGTCGTGTAAATTAATTATAAGTATTATGTATACGGTTATAATTTAACGGAACGATAATGTTCTTGATTTTAGATTTTCGGACAAACTCTAGAGCGCCCTCCACCTCGAAACACCCAGGCAAGTTTTCAAACCCTACCTTTTAAGAACTGTTGCGTTATGATTGCTTTTAAATACTGCGATATATGCATGATGAATGTTTTACGGTGTTTTACAAATTGTTATATATTGAATGATAAGATATGATGATTTTGGTACAGTAAAAAAACGGATTAGAAATGATATATTTAGACCGAGAGTCGGTCGGTGTAAGTTTATAAAAACCCGGAAGTATTTCGGAGGTGTTTATATTTGAGAAATGTTAACGCTAGCGTGTAACGTGGCGTATATATTATAGACCGAGAATCGGTCCGTATGTATTATTTAAAAACCCAGAAGTATTCCGGAGATATTATGGACAAGTAATGTCCGTACTTATTTTATTACAAGGGACTCGATGTCCTCTTACGAAGTATTAAATACCTCGAATTTATTTAAAACGGTTTTCAAAGATCGTATACCTCCAACTATACTTAATTACTCGAGCAATAAATATTATTTCAACTATTCATTTAAGAAGGGAGAAATATTCTCCAACGTTTATTTCATTTTAAAACCAATTATTTTATAAAAGATTAAATTAATTACTTAAACATAAATTAGTTGAGGAATATTATTTCAAATACTCTTTTAAAATAGAATTATTCGAGGTTTAATTATTTAATAATTAATATTTAATTATTAATATTTACCAAATAATTTAATATGATTTAAAAATTATAAAACCTATTTTAAAATATTTTCTAAAAACCAAAAAATCATTATAATACTTTTGGATCGTCGAAAAATATTATCTCGACGTATTTTAAATATTTTGACTATAGTGTCTAAAGAAACTCCCCCTCATTTATTTATCTGTTGACAACAGTCAACTCATATCATCTTAGTACTTCCTCCAAAAAATTCTCAGAAGTACATATATATACATATAAAATGAGTTATGCCTATCAATAAGAAAAACTCTTTGGAAACTCGAGGGGTACGAGTTCTTGGGATGTGATAGGACTATTAAAGGACAAAGGAGGGGTAGAGATCCAGTACTTCGTTTAGTGGGGAGACTACTAATTTAATTTCTGTATGAGAAGTTACCATGTGTACTGAAGAACATGCGAAGTATGCAAAATATACCTAGGAGAAAGGAGAAGCATATAAAGCCCGAATGCGGCTAGGGTGACAACAGGGAGTAAGGAAGTCATCCTTCTACATGTAGAGAACAATAATAATAATCTGCTATACGACTGATCATCGTATAGTAGGGGCTCCGGTGAATATCTTATTCTTCCAATTGGAATTGAGATGCAATACCGTAACCCAAGCCTAGGTGTTGGGTTTACCATTAAGGTATTTGCATACTAATACCGTAACCCAAGCCTAGGTGTTGGGTTTACCATTTAGGTGTGTATCACCATGAAAACTACTTTTGAATAAATATATATCCTTATACGGATTAATATAAATTCTTTAACAGTATTTCCATACTTTTGATTATTATGGTTGAGCATTATTGCTCACACTTGCTTTCTTTTAAATATCAAAACACAATAGTTAACCGGTATGCTGGTGTGGGGCTTAGTCTCTTTTAATCGTGGGGAGAAGCCCTTGCAGCTTTGACACAGGTGGGCCAGAGTATGCAGATAGGTATAAGATATTAGTATTAATTATTTTAACTTAAGGTAGAGGTTACGAATAATTATTTAAGATCCTGTAAAGTATATTTGAGTTGTAATAAAAGAAGATTACATTTTGTACATCATTTCTAAGGCTATAACTTGTGTGTGTATGTGTGAGTTTGGGGGTCTGTGATATAGAGTTATTGGATTATTGAGTTAATACAGGTTAAACATGATTGAAGGATTGCGTGACGACCCAGATTTCTGACCCCGTTACAGAAATGGTATCAGAGCAATAAGTTATAGTACTCAGAGACAAGAGTGTTAGGAGTTTATCTAGATGCAAGATTATGTAAGAGCTCGTATAGAGTTCATCATTGGACTACCGGATGTTGCCCCAATGTGTAAGTTAGGATAAGTGTATATTAGAGGTATTAAAGTATGACTAATAGAACAATTGGAGATTATCAGAATGATGAGAAGAAAAATTAGAATCATATATGATTCGGCAAGGATGTGGATGTAGAACTCGGAGCTGACTCTCTAGGGCATTTGGGGTAAAGACGGTATTACCAACACCATATGTTCAGTTGGATAACACGAGCCTTGTTACTCGTAGTTCTTTATAGGTTTCCCATGAGGGGGAATCACATGTGAGAACCATGAAGCTAAATATTAATATACAATTAAGGTTATTGACCCAAACTAGTTAAAGAATCATTTTACCAATGAGGATTTGAATACCGTATGAATAACAAATTCAGCAGAGATAGTGTCCAATATACCCTTGAGGATTTTATTTCCATTAAGGAAGATTCAAACATAATATAAGAATGTTATCATAAGACGAGTACACTACATGTTATTAGTAGTGCGCTTAACATGTAAAGTTATGATTGTTTAGCTCAAAGATCAAGAGCGTCGAGAATTGATTGCATGTCTACATTTAAATGGTGTATGATTACAATGAGCGACAATCTGATCTTAGAACCTACTACAAGGACTAAGGGGAGACCAGTGAGTCTAGAATGTAATTCTTTGGTAAAAATATTGTTAGAGACTACGTATATATACTCTCTCTATATTCGGTAATGTATGTTCTCTTACACACATATGCCACCAAACTTATGGACTGCATTGAGATCCCTGAGAGATCTCATTGATCTGTTCTCAGGGGGAACTGGCCACTTGTAATTGGTAACGGATGCGTGTAGAAGGCCCCTATCGTATTAACAGATGCTTTTGGAATAATTCTGAGTAAGGTCTTCGAGTTAAAACACTGGAATGACATATATACTTGTGAAAGTCAAGTTAGTAAGCGACTTTAAAATGATGTTGAGGGAGACACTGGTTGAAACATGGAAGTACGAAAATGAATAGATGGGATCATCCTCAGACAGATAATGATGAGGGTTAGGATAATCAGTGGATTATTTTTGCATCTACTCACCGCAACACTACTCCCTCCAAACTGTTTATCATTGTATTTCCTTTATAAGTCATATAGGGAGATCCTTTTTATTTCTCTACCTTGATCTTCTGATATGACCAACAACTTGAATAGTCTTTCCCCGCATCAGGACTTGTTCAATTATTTTATTTGATTCATGAACTTCTATTTAAAGTTTATGATTATCTTTTTCAGGCTCAGACCTGCTATACTTTCTTTCAAAATTATCCAACAAATTTCTTTAATTAACTTTTTGAGTAATCGACGAATATTCCTTTGAGAATATTAACATTTGATTTCCTTCATACTTACACTCTTCACTCGAGCTTGTATTTATTATCTATTTAAGGACATTGACCATCCGATATCCAAAAATTCCTCGTGAACTTTTATTCAATTCGAGATGACATTATATATTGAACATGGAAATCAAGGTAAGCATATCAATTTGATATTGGTATACCAGATTCAATTATGTTCAAGGAATTGATGAAGTATGTGTACGGTGACACCTTTGAATGAACCGTTTCATTAATATTCATTTTTCATGATAAATCTTCGTAAGCGATTCACGAGGTAAATCCTTTTCTTATAAGTCCTTTTATGCTTTGTAATCTTGTATTTTGGTAAAATTTTTATAATTCTACATTCATGATTGTAACATGATTCTCGTATTCCTTGATGGTTCATAAGATAAGGTTGTTTTACAAAGTTGGTTTTCTTCAAAAACTAATGGCTTTTACATACACTCATTTGGTACGTATAATCACAATATCGACTCGGAAACTAAATTTTCATAATCTAATATAGTGTAGGCTAAAAAGTTTTTCCTTGATCGTCAGGATTACTATTCATTCATCATTTTAAAAAGTCCTAGAAATTTGGGTTATTATAGTCTTCCCCCTTAATGGGATTCCGTCCCGAAATCAGTTCAATAAAAGGTGGGGATACTTTTCTTGCCTGATAGACTCGAGTCCTCTTGTTGACTCTTCAGGATATGATCTTTTCATAAAACTTTTGCTCGTTCAACGACTAGGTGACGGAGCACTCGTTCCTTGTGATCCCTGATCTTCTACAATTTTATCCACATATATTGGGTCTAGCTGCAATCATATGTCTAGTGTTGGATTTCGCTTGATCCTTAACGTAATCACATGATTTTGAATATAAACTTGTCAACGATTCGGGGCTAGTGCTAGTTCCTAAGCGAACTTCCTTTTTCTCTTTCAAGATCTCAAATTGTCCAATAATCATTTTTCTTAACCTTCCCTTCCTCTCAAATCTCATCACTCCCTCCTAGGGAGACACTTTCAACAATACTAGGTATGTTACTTCGTACTCTCTGTCTTTATAGTTCCGGTCTACATATCTCTATTATTCATTCTAGACTGCCACTAGCCGAGTTCTGATAAGGTCTATGATTTTCTTTGGTCTTTTTACTTAACTGGGGTCCAAGTATCCTCCGCTTACCAACTTATTCCTAACCCAAGGGAGAATGATTCCTTCTTCCGTACAAAGTTTTATAGCCATTCCAATGCTCGTATGATAACTCATTATTGTCGGTAATTCAATTAATGCCAACTAGTTAGTTCTTCTTCCTATAAAATCTACAACATAGACTATTACCATATCTTTCATTACATGAATGGTTTTTCTACTTTTGAGTTCCCTTTACGCGCTCTTACTCGCGTTGAAGTCCCGTTCCTCAATATTTGCTCATTCCGATATATTATCTCTGTCAATTGCTTATGTAAGAAATTCTGGTTGTAGTCCTACACGCTCGTCTTTTATCACATATTTAGCGTCAGGTTTAACATTTCTCTGCAGTCATGTAAGACACATCGTGGTCTCGTTGCCATCTCGAAGGAAGCACCATTTCATACGTAATTGATTGATACGATTTAGAATCTTGGAACACTCAACTTCCTCTATCTGTCAGACTTCGTTAATCATTTCCCGTATAATATTTATAGTACTATGATACCTTCCGGGTCGTATTCGTTTTTCTAGCTAGCACGTTAGACGTATCCACGTTTATTGGGAACTGCTACCAGTGGCCTTTAAAGGGCGTGTAAGATCTTTTTTGCCTTCTATCAGCTCTAACAATGACATCTTTCATTTTTCCACGTTGTCCTTCGTAAGGGATATCGACAGTTATTTTTCGTATGCTCGCGTGGTAAGCGTAACTACACGAAAATTCTATTAATTATAGGCGATTCTCCCAACTGCCGTAATCAAAGGCATGATGCATGACTTATCTTTAATTGTTTCGATAATTCTCTCGTTCTACTTGTTTACTGCAAACTCAATGTGGTGCCTCTGCTCGTTCTTTTTCACCAAATACTTTTGAAAATAATCCAGTTATGAAATTAAATATTGGGTTCTTGCGTGGTGCAATTTCCACGGGGTCTCTCTGTCACCAATTATCTCTTCCATGTTCATAACAATTTCGTCGAGTGGAGATATATCGCTTGCATAATAAAATAAGTGGTCTTATTTAACCTGTAACTTATAATCCACAAATAACATGATAGCTTACTTGGTTGTTGATAATCCTCCTTTAAAATTTATTATAATAAACTCTTATTCCCATTCGGATCATTTACAAGCCGTAATCACCAAAATTTTAATCCTCATCATTTTGTTTTCATTCTCAACCACGTCAATGACATCCCTTTAAATATTCGGTCATGACTAACATCCTCTTAAGTCTCTAGACATCGTTAAATCTTCCCGTTATGTAATAAAAGGGTTCTCTTCACATTTTTTTAATCTCAAAATTCATTTGTGCGATCCTTCTCATCCATTTTTCTGAGATTTATCATCCTCAATCTAACTTTTCCTACTTAAAGTGTCGGCCACCACATTGGCATTTCCTCGTTGATAATAAATTTCTCAATCATCTCTTGATAAATTTGACTGTAGCATCTACCTCGTGTTCAGTGTAAATATACACTTCGAAAAAGAATAAAAAAATCCAAATTTTCCTCATAATTTTAAACTCTTTGTTCGTTTCAGTGCGATTCACGATTATTCTAGATCATTATTAGGACACCTTATGTCACGGTCCTTCAACCGAATCGACGTATCATTATCCTTCACACAAAATCCTCTTTTTTACATCGGGTATTGATAACACGGGATTGTTGTTAATCTTACCTTCCCTTTTTGAAAACCCTATTCTTTGAATTCAACACATTTGGTCCATCCTGAATCTATTAAAGTTCTCATTCTGACAAAAATTTCGTACGTTATGTTCTTAACATGTTATTCCCCCTTTCCATAATTCTACCCATCAATATGTTTCAATGGCACAATCATAACACTGAGTTTTCAATCTCATATTACCGCTATCGGTTCTCAACTATACCGCTCTTTGTTCAGAAGGAAATCAACCTTGAAATAATGATTTTCACGATATTGTTGTAATTTAGACAATCTTAATAAGATTTCAAAATCGAATATCTCAATAAATAATGAGCTCTGAATAAAAGAATTGCAATACTCAAATGATAAATGAATTGGAAGAAAGAATACAACAAGGATTATTCTTTGATGTCCTTAAAATTTTATATTATGATATTATTACAGAATGTCCATCGAAAGCAATGGTTGATGGATAATAACATCATACGAATGATTATTGTAAGGTTTCCTCATTGGGAGAAAAAATTTCTTTTTGAATAAGGAAGGAAAATCTCGAATAGCTTTATCACTAGAAGGTTAACCATTAAAGTTTAAAAAATAATGATATTCGGAAAGAAGGAATTATACCCCATGATAACAAAGAAGAGTATATCATTGTTTAGTGACTTTATGATTCCAAATAAATATTCGTTATATAAATGAAATAATAGATCATTTTATGAACAAAATGTTTCATAAAATTGGATATGATTCTCATTCAAGTGGGCGACCTATTTGGTTCTCAATTGAATCATTCTTTGTGTATATCGCAGTGGAGGGTATGGTTGTTGTTCGATTATTGTGTTCTGTAATTGTGCCCTTGTATCTATCTTCGGTTGGCCTTGCTTTTCGGCCGGTTCTTTTACTTCCGGCCTGTTGCTTTGCTTTTTGTGGTTGTTTCTCTGGTCTGTTGTGCGGTTGTGTTTTGTTCCTGTTGGGCCCTGTCCTGTTGGGTCGATTGTGCATTGGATTGGACTTTTGCAGAATTGTTGTTAACTTAAATTCCCTTTTCTTGCAGGAATTTATTGATTACACTCGTGATATTAAATTGTTCGTATCAAAAGTTATTTTTATAACTAATCGATAGAATTTTGCGTTGGAAACCCGAGAATTTATCGGGTACCCGCGGAATTTTGTCGCCGTCCGCGATGACTTTTACGAGTGGACGGTGGACCGTGATGATTGATATCTGAGTCCTAATATTTTAAAAAAAATAAATAAAAATGAAATACGAGTAATAATAATAATTAGTTGGGTTGAATCGATGGTTGAGAATTGTGAAATTGGAATGTAATTAGATAATTGTTGCAATTGTTGTGAACTTTGCGATTTGACGTCGATTGATGTTTCGACGGGTAGTCCGATAAACAAAGGAGACGTTGCCCGATTTCTGAGAAATTAAACTACGAAAATACGGGAGCGTATCCGATGAATATCAGGACGTCGAGAAACTATATATATGTGTGTGTGTGTGTGTGTTTTATACGAAACTTGGTTGTACGATGTGATACAATATTTTTCCAAATCGATAACCCTGATTCCATAAAATAAAAATTATATGTATTTTCTGAAAACGAACACCGAACCGATCTTCAAGATTGTGAACCCTATTTGTTGCGTGTGTTATTATAATATTCATAATTACGAGTCAGGTTTGAATATCTTTGGGTAAGAATTAGTATTGAGGATATGTCAAGCATACCTAGACATCTAACGTATGGTATTTCAACCCTATAGGTTATAATCGATAACCCGAAAGTGGACGATGGACTAGAGATGACCTAGTAGTCAGTTGACAAGCTCAGTAAAGTTTCAACAGAAAAATCTAAGTGTCGAAGTTGAATCTAATGTGGTTTAGTGGTTGAACGTTAAAGCCTGAGCGGCAGAGTCGGCTTAGAGTTGATCAGTAATAGTTGTAAAGCCCTATAAGGCAAGTACTTCTGAACTTTTCTTCAAGATATACTGCAGATATTTTCGAACTGTTTCATAACATGTCACTATTATTCAAAATAACTCTTATTTTAATATTACAAGTGCTTTAAACTATTTAAATTTGAACCCTGATTTTTCTTGATCTTGAGCCATAAGCCTTATTCTTTGTAAACCATCATTTGTTGATCCTCAGACACCAAACCACATAAATACGATACTACTCCCCAAATGTATAACTACCAAACACCAAACATTGAAACAAATTGTTTAAAAACACGGAAACTTTTATACTCCAACCATTATTTATAACATCAAAGAACTATACCTTGAAAAACCATTATTTGTCTAATACTTGATCCTTTTACAGGCTGAAAACCGTTTCTCATACATACCTTGATATACCCTTATGATACTCATGAATCGCATTACGCTTTTGTACAAATGATTCATCAATGTTGATTATGATCTTGCTTATTGAATTACATTGTTTATTACACTGAATTGTGTAGAATTGGATAGTTTTCTTTATGTGGACCAGATTCATGGTCAGACCATATCAATGGTCAAGTTAGGCCAATGTGTGCCTTGGATCCAGTAGTTAGAGCAGTGCTGTGTGCTTTGCTCAGGGTTAGTGCGTGACTGATCAGCAGCCTAACCTTGGTTTTTAAAATTTAAAATGAACATCCAATTCTAATGATTAGTTAAAAAGAAACTTGATTCCTCTGAATCATTTCATTTTATTATTGATAATCTCAGTTATCCCAATTAAGACTTGCTGAGCTAGTTAGCTCACCCTTGCGATTCTTTTACATATTTTACAGTTGAAAAGAATATGGATGATAGTGAAGTTCCTCAGTCCAAAGTGCGGGCTAAGGTTCCAGTGGAGTTGGATTGAGCTAGCAGAAGCTTCATGCGGTAGGGAGATAGTCAGATTGTAAAAATGATTTTATTGTCAGTTGTAAGTTAAATTACTTGGGATTTGGTATGTTGTAATAAAGGTTAAGATTGTGGCTTGTTTTTATACTTTAACCTGTTACAATCCGTGGTTATGTGAAACAGGGTCATTGCAAATAATATTTCCTACACAGGTTTATATATTGTGTATGTGTTGTGGACCCCAAACTTCTAACCCGGATTTGGAGGGCGCCACAGGTTGGTATCAGAGCTACAGGTTATAAGTCACTGAAACAAGCCTGGATTGTCGGGATTGGGTAGAGGGTTAGGATTATGAATAGGAGATAGAAAGATAAGACATTGTGAGGTTGAGTGCGATTGTATAATAGGTCTCCGGTGCGGTACGTGTTGCGATTCAGGATTCTTAACTTGCGAGGTGATTTCCAGACAACGGCAATGGAAGATTCTGATTTCCCTGTATCATCTGATCGTTTGGAGCTTTCCGTTCGAGGATCGTCATCTCCTCTCAGATTTGATTTGTACCTTGTTCCTCCATTAGTATTAATGGTACTACCTTTTGTTATAACAATTGCACCTCTTCGAGTTATTCTACGCTATTCTACCACCTCTTGATACGAGATTACCTATTTAAGAACCTCCATCCGTTTATTCTTATTTTACTGGATATTCGGTTGTGAGTGTATCTCTTTAGTTTACCCTATCTCCTGTTCTATATCCTCAGTTTAAAACTTGTTCTAAGAAGCAACAATACTTACGAGAATGGATTCGAGAGCTATAGTAAATGGTGAGTGCATGAGCTATCAATAAAGGTGAGAAGAAGTATAGAAAGAAGATTCAGGTGTTCCGAAGGATAGTTATTACCAGATTAAAAGAGGCCCTTAGTGATTAGGCCACCCATGACTAGCTTGTGGAATGGATTAGATAAGTATTGAAAAGAGAGTTAGAGGAGATTATGGTTTTGGAGCTTTCTTGAAGATAATTAATGGTGTTATGACAATGTGATATATTTACAGTAACAAGGTGATGTGACATCAACCGATTTGTTGACTATTGGATAGTTTGTTCTACTTAACTACTACAACGATAATGTCGGGAGTATTACCAGTATGGAAGCTTTGATGTGAAGCTACGAATAAGATAACATGCAACGACAACTGAAGTTTTCATTGATTAAGGAAGGCAAATGGACACGATAAAGGAGAAAAGGCAGATTGAAGTGAATGGACTTTTATGTGATTGTTTCTTTAAATTGGTACCTTGTTAGGTAAGAAGGACAACAATCAACTCATATAGTAAGGACAACCAAGTGTGCGATTTTCAAAATTTTCTTAAACAAACTCTCGAAAGAGATTTTCTTAACAAATTTTCAAAGGTTGTTTTAATAATATAAGTTTTAAACATTGGTTGTCAAGTTACTACTTAAGTTTTCTTGTTTGTTAAAAGACCCGGATCACTTGGAAGGATGTTTGTTTCAGACTTAGTATTGTTAATTCAGAGAACAAAGTAACCCGTCCTGAAGAAGTTGATTATTCCTAACAGTTTGACAAGGTTAACAACATAATCCGTGTACAGAGTAATTATTCATCCAGTGACAGAGACTGTTAAAGTTTAAAGAATTCATTGATGTAAAAGGAGCCTGGACGTGATCGAAAAAGATTGGGAAGATTTCCAAACTTTTCTAAAAGAAGAATATTATTAACAAAGGATCGTTATGTTAAATGATTCATGGTTATTCTAAATTGAAAATAGGCAAATCGAGGTTATTTGATAAGGACACCATTATGATTGAATTGTTAAAGTATTATACGTGTAGGTGCGATGTTAAAGACGCAAGACGTGACAAGTAAGAATCTACCATAATGTTTAATTTGCGAAGGCATTTCAACGTATTTTTTAAAGTTGTTATATGGAGCAATGGAAATATGATCGATCAAGTTCGAAAGATGAATACAAGTGAAATGTGGATGATGACCAATGGTGTCATTTTTATCTTCAATATTACAGCGTATATTCCTTTTTTTTAAATCCTAAAAATGTATGAACTTATTTTCTTAAATAAACTCTTTGCTATGATATCGAAAAGGAGGATATTGCATTCCTTTCAAATTTAATTGTTTCCCTCAAGTTTTGCTTTTTTATTGGGACAAACAGTATTATGGTGAGACACTTTGTCAGAATGACAAAGAATCCGGTGGGACGCCACCTAATCATGTGTTGTATGCCATATGGTATGAAAGACTGGTCATCTTAAGTACCAATGTGGTTGTCTCATTCATATTCAAATCCTTGATTCTTCTTTCTTTTCAACTTTAATTTTTGTTGAATTGTGAATCTTTCTAGTTGTTTCGTTGTACTGTCGTTCTTTGCAAGAGTTTTTCCAACAGAAATCAACGTATTATGGACCAAGCGAGCAAAGTTCCATCTACCTTTCACGCATGGGAAGCAAACCAAGGCATATGGCGGGAATTGCAAATCATTAACCCAGTCAGGGATGCACTAAGAATCAAGGGAATCTACTCCAATAAGGAATACGTCTTCGAGAACGAGAATATGCAATTTTCCTGTAAAATATGTTATTCAGAATGCGGACGTGAGGACATGGATGATTATGGTGATTATGAATATAAGTCAGGAGTAAACAAAATTTGAAAATTTTATAGTTTCAAGATATATTTCCAGACGAATTACCAAAATTTTCTCCAGATAGGGAAATGAAGCTCGCGATTGACTTAACACCTGAGACGAAGCCAGAGACCAAGGCCTTACACAAAATGGCACTAATTAAAATGAGGAAGTTAGCAAAGCAGAGGCAAGGGATGCTAGAAGAAGAAGCGATTAGACCCAGTGTATCCTATGAGGTACACTGATATTAATTGTTAACAAGAAAGATGAAAGTATGAGATTGTGTGTCGATTTGTGAAAGATCAAAAAAATTACTATCAAGAGCAAGTATCTATTACCTCGAATTACTGATATGTTTGGTTAAACAGAAGAAGTAAAGTATTTTCTAAAATTGATTTAAGATTTGGGTGTTACCCATTTGAAGATTAAACCTATGGACATATCAAAGATAATTTTCAGAACTAAGTACCATTCTCGTATTGTCATTTGGATTAACCAATATACCAATAATATTTAAACTTGATGGACATAATCTTTAAGGAATATCTGGATGAGTTGTATTTGTGTTACTTAAAGTCAACGGAGGACCATGCGAAGCATTTAATGACAACTGGGGAGTCGGAGAAGAAAAAAATTGTATGTAAAGTTTACAAGGTGAGAGTTTTAATGGTAGAAAGCATAAGTAATCAGTGACAAGGAGACCAAAGGAGATCTAGTAGAAATTAAAGTTACCATGAATAAAGAAAGGCCAAAAGCACCAACAAAAGTAAGAAGTTTTACCATGGACCGACTATACTGAAAATTTGTACAAGATTTCTTGAAAGTTGCAATACCTTTGACGAAGCTAATCAGGAAAAGCAATAAGTATATATGAAATGGAGAAGGGTGAAGAAAGTTTTGTGGAGTTAAATGAAAGAATAATTACAGTACCTGCTTTATCACTTTGAAGGTATCAAGGAGATTTGGTAGTCTGTAGTGATGCTTCTCATAAGGGAGTAGGATGTATGTTGATGCAGTATAATAAAGTTATTGTATATGCACCCAGACAACCGAAACCTTATGAGCAGAAGTATCCTACTCATAATTGGGACTAACATTAATAGTATTTGTTTTGAAAGATTGGGAAATATTATATGTAGGAAGGAAGATGTAAGATCTATACGAACTATAAGAGTATGAAGTATGTACTCACGAGGGAAAGCAAATGTAAAGGCAAGCAATAAGCAAAAAGGAGATAACGAACATAGAAACGGTACCGGAAGAATTAGCTATGAAATTTTAGAAGTTGGAATTGGAAACTAAAGTTAATAATCCAAAAGGAACAAGGATGGATAGTATGACCTTTCAGTTGAAATTGTAACACCCCCAGATCCGAGGTCGGGGATCCGGGTCGTCACGGTCTTTCTTTCCACAATATCACTTCACTAAATTAATAATAAATAACCTTATGCTGTGACCCCACACTAACACACACCACAACCCGTTATAGTCTCAGAGATGAAATTTAAATAAGTACAAGTCTTTGAATCCACAATTTAAAAGTTATTACAACCCAAAATGATTACTTGATAAATTTACAGTTAATTGCCATTATCTGCCACAAGTTATAATTATACATAATTGATTCTCAAAAGTAGATGGTCTGATCTACAATAGATCTACCTCTGCAGCTATAGCAGCTACAACATCAACGGGAAGACGCGGGACGCTTCCCACGCGCTTGCGCTGGGTCTGCTGGAGTCTGGCCATCTTTCCTAACTATTGTTGTGTGATGAAGAAATAAAGCAAGGGTCAGCAGCAAGCCCACCAAAATAATATGTATAAAGATTAACAATATATGAGCCTTCTCATAGCACTCATGAAAGTCTTGGTCAAAAAAAATGAACCAAGTTGATATCTTAATGCGATGAAGTCGCAAAATATTCAGTATATATATATATACTTTTCAAAATATTGGAAGTCCTCTTCCATGCATAATATACACAAAGTCCCAGTGTATAACTGTATAAAAAAATATCGTTGCAAGGTGATCTCATATATCTAACCTTGTCTCAACGTTTTTCTGAAAATCTTTGTCATGCATAAGATAATCATTTACTAGATATAAGTTTAAAAGATGAAGTTACAAGATACTCCAATATACTTATATCTTTTCCAAATACTACTTGAACTATCACCGTTCAAGTTATAATTAGTTTCAAAAGTTCATCACACTGATGAGACTACAAGATAAGACTTGAATAGATTCAATCTTTGAATATCATTATAAATAATGAAGCTACGAGATACTTCATTAAGTCCCGATATATAAATATATTCATATATATCTCCCATACATTTCCTGAAAACCTCTGTCATGTAAAGTATGAACAGAGTTGCAATATCCAATGAATTTGGAAGGAAAAGAATTTTGGCATAAACCAGATATCTTGCTGATCAGGCAAAGATACCAATAAGTAACCTTTTCTACTAGTAGATGGATGAATCCCCCACCGATCATCACCCTGGCCACATAAGGACCTTGTGCTGGACCGCCACCCGGCCTCTTACGCGTTGATGGACTGCCACCCAGCCACTTACACTTTGATAGACCGTACCCCGGCCTGTCGCTTATGCCGACTCAATTAGATGGGCTTACTTCCCGAACATTGGGCAAGTAATCAATTCATTTATCAAAACAGCAACCTTGTTGCGAATATAAAATACACCATAGAGCCGGATCCCTCAGGTTTTGAGCGAGTATTTAAATCCCCTTAAAAGGAAGATCTTAAATATAAAAATGAGTTTTGGGATCCGCTCTAACTTTTAAAAATCATTTTGAAGACTCGAAAACACTTTAAAGAGTGTTTGGAGTAAAGCTGATTTAATAAAGTAAATCAGTCCCCATATATTAGAAAATATCTGAATATTATTAATTAAATAATATTCCCATAAAGAATAATCTTTATAAAAATAATTGAAGTAGAATTATTAAAACTTATACTTGAAATAAACATTAAATAACCAAAGATATACTTATATGAAAGTATTATCTTTATTTGAATAATCGAAAATAAGTTTGATTATTAACACCTTATTCTTTAATAAAATAAAGAATATACCTCAGCAAATAATCGGAGTCATAGATCCTCAAATAAATATTCAAATAATATTCATTAAATAATATAAACTGAATCATAAGCCCTCGAATGAATATTCAAATAATATTCAATAAATAATATAAAAGAGTCATAAGCCCTCGAATGAATATTCAAATAATATTCAGATAATTAAAATAAAAGGAGTCATAAGTCCTCGAATGAATATTCAAAATAATATTCAATAATAAAATAAAGTTAAAGTTATCGAATAAACCTTATTCGATTAATAGTTTGGAAAACTATAACCATATATATATATAAATATATATATATATATCCATATCCATATATACAAAATCTACTCGGGATCCTCGACTCCCGGTTTTAGAAAATATTTTCACCTTTGGGTCCCTATATTAAGGGTATATGCAAGTTATCGCTATCCTCTAGCATAGGTATTATCAACTGAATCAACAGATATATATATTTCAAGAATATGAAACAGGCATGCATATATACCATATCACATGCTACAATATATCACAAGAATTTGCTAAATAACCAATATGCATTTATCGCAAGATCATGCATATACAAATGTATACATCACAACAACAGTATAACGGATAGAATACTTGCCTGAGCGACTGGGGGTGATAAAAGGCTCGGGACGAGTCTGGTAACCTATAAACAACAAGTAAGTTGGAATTAAACCAAAGTCACTTGTAAATCTATACTTTAACTAACTTAGACTCTAACGCTTGTTTTGCGCTTACTGATTTGCTTAAGTCACCCGGGTACCCTCGGCTCCACCATTTTTAATAATTTAACCTTTACGAGTTTTAAGGCGATTCCTTCGCGAGTGTCTTACCAACTGCCTAACACACTTACCATAAATGTTTCATACATTAATTAACCCTTTTTGGTCTTTAACCTATGTTTCAAAGTAAGGCGAGGGGAAAAGTTTCGTTCGCGAAACGCCGTTACTTGAAACGGTCGTTTCTCCTAAACCGTGCATCGGAATCGAACGAACTACATATCAAAACGAAGCTCGTAACATGAGCTATCTAAAAATGGCAGTGGTCATAATCTAGCAGGGGGTTCTCGGGTCCTAATGTTATGCACAAAAACAGTCTACAGAAAATCGGACGTTACGACGGCTATGTTTACGCGATTTCCCAAATTTAAACCAATTCAAACAACCACAATTTCAACTCCAATTCACAACCCAATCAAACCTCCATCTAAACTACATTACAACAGCCCCCAATCAACTCAATATTACCAATTTATTCATCTAAACCAAGTCAAAAAAAGTGACCAAGAACTTCAAATCTAACAAGCATCACTCCTAACTCCAAAATCAACAAAAACCACTTACTAAACAAAGCTCTATCATGAGTACACACTCATTACACTAACCCATCATCTAACATTATGAAATCCAAACCAACAAAACTTAATACTAAGGGTTTGAGAAGTTATACCTTCCTTGGAGAGTGGAGAATCAAGAGAATGGCTTGGAATCACCTTTAAAGTCCTTATCCAAGCTTAATCTAAACAAAACTTCAAGAACACAAATTTTAGTTCTTGAAAACACTATTCACCATCTTCTTTCATGATTTATAGAAAAAGATTGGCTTGGAATTAGAAGCTTAAACTTATAGGAAGTATGTAACTATCCATGGGGAAGCTTAGATAATTACCTTGCTAAATAGTAAGTGGAGGAGCTTGGACTTTCATTTTTTAAGAAAAGTACCCGAGAGCATGAAGAAGAAGAAGAGAGATTTTTGTGTTTTGGCTTGATTTGCTTTTGGTTGGTTGATTTTTGTTGTTTGCTTTAGTGAATTACCTAGTTGCCCTTGGTTTTGTGTGGTTAAAAAGTCACCACACCTCCTTCCTTCCCATGTCATGCTTGTGTCACCTTGCACATGTCATAATGCTCCCACTTGTCCACACCTTGTGGTTTGATGATGTCACAATCCCTGGCTTCTTGTACAAGCTTGTCTCTTGGTCACTTATTTGTTTTACGGTTCGCTTATCTTTCGTTATCGTTTATCGTTTGAGGGATCATACCCGGGATCTTATTACTTAGGTTCCCTTAACCTTTCTCAATATATTGTATTCCTTCTATGATCCTCTCTTATAATCCTTTAATTTAAATCCTTTTTATCCTGTTACCTTATACTCAATTCTCTCCGTATCTTGTGGATTTCCGGGAAAAATCAAAGTGTTCGGAATTGGATTCTGACGATCTTTACATACACTTATATACCACATAGAGTACTAATAATATCCCATAAGATCAATAACAGAACCCCTACATAGCGTGGCATGAAAAGTTTTCTCATTCAGGAAAACACTATTCATAAGGGTTTCAAAATTTCTCAAAAATTGGGGTTATTACAGTCTCCCCTCCTTAAAAGGATTCCGTCCCGGAATCAGATAGAAAACAAATGGGGATACTTTCTTAGCATTACACTTTCTAACTCTCGAGTCAATTTTCCCACATTGTGGTTCTACCACCAAACTCTGCCTAGTTTGATAATCCTTCTCCTAAGCACTTGTTCATTTTCACTCTATAACCCTTCCTGGTTGCTCCATATAGGTTACGTCGGGTTGCATATCTATGCGCTCATATGCCTCTATTTATCTGGCATCTGAATTACACTTCCTTAACATTGATACGTGAAACGCGTTATGACTCGCTACATGTTCTGGGTTAGGGCTAGCTCATATGCTAACTTCCCAAACGTCTTAATATATCCAAGGGTCCAACAAATTGTAGACTTAGCTTTCCTTTCTTTCCGAACCTCATCAATCCTTTCCAAGGGATACCTATAACATTACTAGGTCCCCTATTTCATACTCTTTATCCTTTCATGTCAAATCAACATACTTATCATGTCCATCTTGGGCTACTACCAGCCGTCCTCTGATTAGATCTATCATATCCTTGGTCCTTTGGACTACTGCGGGTCCGAGCATCTTGCGCTCTACAACTTCATCCTAACATAAGGGAGATCGACATTATCTTCCCTCAAGGATCTCATAAGGTGATATCTCGATAATGACATATGATCTATTGTCGTAAGATAACTCAATCCGAATTAAGTGATCATTCCAAATTCTTTCAAGTCTATTGCACAGACTCTCATTATAGCTTTTATCATTAGAACTTTTGCTTCTCAATACCCATTCTTTTCCAGTTCGTAATCGCTACTACCTTCCGTTCCTAATATTATACGGGTTATACTTTTGCTCGTTAGCGTTCTATAACCTTTTAATAACCAAGTCAACCTTAGTATCACGAATGTGTTTCCATTCCGCATACTACCACCACTTTATTACTCCTTTTTCAGTTATTTCTATTTTCCAAAGTTTGATTAATCATATAGAAGTAAAGGAATTTGTTGAGAGATCACTATGATCATGAACACTTGTTATATCGCATAGTTAGTACAGAAGGTGGCCAGCCTTTAGTACTTGACAAGCAATTAAACAACATGTGGTATCCTACTAGGCTTCTATCACAAAGATAGATAGTCATTCGGCAATACCTCCCCTTCTGGAAGGGTTGTTCTTCTCAGCTTACATGAAATGAAAAGAAGAGAAAAGAACGAACTGAAGAGAATTGTATATATGAAAAAATATACTGCCACAAAATATCTGGCTTGGAACCTACCTCTGAACTATAGAGGTTTGTCATAGGAGAACAAAACATATACGTATTTATATCAGCATCAAGCATTATAGCCTCGTATTTCCCATGCCTAAATATTTTCGCTATCCCGTCCATCATTCTATGGACCCACACTCTTCCTCGAGCTTATACATAATCACCTTTGAAACTCCCTCGACATCGAAAATCGAATCTGGGATCTCATTCTATACATCATCGTTACTAGAATTCTATGCTTGCACCGCAACCTTCCTCGTATAATAATACGACTCTCTATTGATAAGAAAGAATAATTATTCACTAGGTAGATACTCTACTTAATTAGTCTATCAATGATAACTTATACACTACCACGACCCGATTAGTGGTACTCAATCTCAACACCCATTCCAATACAACTCTCACGGTTGTAATCAGCTCAATACTCGCAGAATCATTGCTGCCTTACTATGGTCCACCACTGACCTACTGTCGTCATTCACTTTTCCATAAAATCTTAATATCTAACCATACGGAGTCTATACATGTCGTATCAAATCATTCTAAGGAGGTAACATAATCACCATTCCTGATTCATGAAGAACACTCCTGATCCTGACATACATACATGACATGAAGCAGATAAAAGTGCAGAAGAATTTCAATCAAAGCAACGATAGCAGGTTAATACCATTCTTAATCATATGCCTTCAATAGAAGACTTAACTCAAAGGTTTGTTTGGTCCTTTTTGAAACATGGTCCTGGCTTATCTCAAGATAGGACCTTCTAAGATAGATAGCCCGTTCATGGCGATTACACAAATTAAACCTTTATCAACTACTATTACGGTTGGGTATTGCACAGTCATCAGAAGGAATGTCAATCTTCCAAACCATAATTCAACCTTCACATTTTTTAATCATCATCACTGTATTCTTTTGGCACACGCGCCTATAATTATTCCTTTTACCGTTAAAGTGTCGGCCACCTCTTTGGCCTTTCCTGATAGTAATAGTTCCTTACAGTCAATGTCTTTTAACCACCTTCAACTAAATTTTCTACCTCATTTCAATCACAGCTTATGTGAAGATGTTTTCCTTAAAATCTGATAAGTAAAAAAAAATATCACCATTTTTCCATAAGTTATTGCCTCAATCTTTAGAGGTTAATCACTGTCACGACTGACTCTCAATCATACTTAGAACATCTTTTATCTTAGGTCCTACTTGCCCTGAACAATTTCGACCTTTACTGGTTCGATCCATACTTTCTCATGGTTTAACACGTGCCCCACTTGGCATCATTATAATTATGTCATATTTCCTTTATCAACATTTTTATTCTTGAGAATTTCGAATATTTCCTTTCTCCTTGTAAAACCTCTAAGGTTATCGTTCAATCGTTCCTCCTGTATTCCCTATATACAGGGCATATCAAAATACCATTTACTAATACTAGAACCATTGTCTATATACTTCTGAAAAATTTCTCCACTGATCCTTAAAGGTTATTATTACCTTAATCCTTTCCAATTCATACTGTCAAAACTCATACTATCCCTATTAAGGGTGAAATGCCAACCTTTATGCATTCCCCTAGGATTCGTTTTAAGTTACCGATGTTCTATCCTTAATTCCACCTTTAAAAAGGTACAAGCATCCTTCCATGGATAAATAAAGTCATATATCCCTGATAGATTATCATATTCATCATTCCCACCTCGATAGTCTATACCTAACTTCATAATAGCATCCTTATTCATATTGAGGTCAATCCATATGGCCTCCAAAAGATAACAACGGTTATCCGCTTGTCTTGCCTAATTTGGTAACGATAACAAGGATGTTCTGGAAGATATTGGTCGTGTTCAACGTGAACTTCTTCTTAATAATTCCTTATTTACTTTTGTTGTTTCTCAACAGTCACCTCAATGTTGGGATATCTCTCATACCTGGCGTCTCCCTTTCTGGGTATCAAGCCACCGGTCTTACACTTCACATTCTTGAAGGTCACTTCCTTCATCCAATTTTCCTAATTTCTTACTTCCTTGTCTCCTCAGTCTATCCGCGTCTCATATTTAACCTTCGAACTATCTCAAGTTTTCCTCAAATCCTCCCAACTTACAGGGGATAAAATATATGTATCTCTTATGCCTTCACCCAGCAATTTTAACTCATGGTGAATCACCCTCATCCTGACGATTACATACTTTTTCTATTTCTATTGCTACGAGTCTTTAGGGTTTCCTCATACCCAATTCCTTTATCATTCCTCAAACTCTATTGCCTTTATATTCCTTTCCACTTCAGTTTCTTTTTATTTTCCTTTCTCTTATCGTTATTTCATGGACCAACACAACATAAACATTGATTTCAAACATCCCGTCATTCTGGATTCGTGTCCTCAGAACGAATCTTGACAACTTTTACAACTTAGATTCATAATTTATCATACTCGTCTGCCTTTGTTCTAGCTCCAAAGCTTTTACACTATCTCCTTATCTTTGGGAATTACTTTCCCGAAAACAATTGACTGAACTTAAATCAGTTTATTCTAACCTCTGGCTCCGTGCCTTTCTTGGTCTTTCACCAGCGGGTGGTCTCTCTCTTAGGAGGGTAAGTGACAAAACAGTCCTTTTGAGATTCGTCAATCATTTAGAATCTCAAATGATTCCTATATTTTCTTTAGCCAGGCTCTTGCCTCGATTGGGCCAGCTTGTTCCTTGGAACTCTGAGAGCTTAGCGACTTAGAGGTCCTGAAAGAATTTCACACCACATTGTTTCCTCAAGGTGGTGGTTGGGGATAATAGTCTAAGTTCTGTCTAGACAGGTCCATGAATTGCCGTATAGGAGTACCGTCTCGGGTCTCCTTTCCTTACTCGACTTTCTGTTTCCTTAGTATGAAATGTTTCATCCTACTCCCCATAATTGGGGTCATCTTTTAATTTAAAATCCTCATTTTCCACTCCATTATGTCATGGGTTCCTTCTATCTTGATGGCGACCTCCATGACTATCACGTTCAGGGTTTTCTCTAAATCTTATTCCTCAAACTATGGCTCTCATCTAAGTTCTCATCCTTACGCTCTTGAACTTTCGGAACCCAAGTTCTATAGGAATACCTCATTATTCCCTTATCATCTTTCTCGATATTAATCTTTTATCTAATTGTTGGCTCTCTGCCTTCATTCATAACTTTTTCTGGCACAATATGATCTTTTCCAATAATTCGGGCTGTATTGCAATCTCAAACAGCTTTTCGGTACCGGCTCCGGTTACCTTCACTTCTATTTCCATTTTCTCAAAATCTCTTATAAACTCTCCAAAAGACATTATCATCTTGAGTCTCTCCTTTTTACTAAGGGCATCAGCCACCATATTGGCTTTCCCCGAATGATAAAGAATCTCCCAATCATTATTCTTGATTAGCTCTAACTGCCTCCTCTGGCATATGTTGAGCTCTTTCTACGTGAAAATGTACTAGAGCACTTATGGCTTAGGTAATTCTCGCACTTCTCTCCGTACAAGTAGTGCCTCCAATCTTTAGGGTAAACTATTGCCACGAGCCTAAGCTCATGAGCGGGGATATCGAATTTCATACTACCTTAATTGTCTTGACATGTACGCGATTACCTTACCGTGCTGCATAAGCACGCACCCTAAGCCCTTGTGCGAAGCGTCACTACACTTCACAAAATCTCCTTTTCCATCCGGCAACGCCAGCATAGGGGCCATCACCAACCTCTGCTTCAGTTTTTGAAAGCTGTTCTCGCATTTCTCAGTCCATTCGAACTTCTCAGTCTTACGAGTAAGCCGCGTTAAAGGGGCTACTATCTTTACAACTTGAACGAACCTCCGGTAGTGACCGGCCAATCCTACCTCTGGTAGTCGACCAAACCATGATCATCAATTCATCAGTGGTCCTTTATCCAATCCTGTCAGGATCCTCCATGGGATCCTCCTCAACAACTATCCCTTCTAGGACAACATCCTCAACCGCTAAATCCTCAATATCAACATCATCCGGTCCTGCATTAGGACACTCTATCGGATCCACAATCCGATCTCCAATTAGTAATAAAATATCATCGCGATGTTGCTCCTCGACCTCAGGGTTCGGAGTCCCGCTACCATATACGATAACGAACTACATTCCTATCACGATATTTATAAGGGTTCCCATAAGGGTTTTAACTGTCAGTGCTACGTTAGGTAGCCCGACTATGAACTTGGCAAGAGTTATTATTATCTTAGTTAACTTATTATCTTAACGTCCCATCATCTCTGAGGTTTATAACGCTTAGCTCTGATACCATTTCTGTAACAGCCCCAGATCCGGGGTCGGGGATCCGGGTCGTCACGGTCTTTCTTTCCACAATATCACTTCACTAAATTAATAATAAATAACCTTATGTTGTGACCCCACACTAACACACACCACAACCCGTTATAGTCTCAGAGATGAAATTTAAATAAGTACAAGTCTTTGAATCCACAATTTAAAAGTTATTACAACCCAAAATGATTACTTGATAAATTTACAGTTAATTGCCATTATCTGCCACAAGTTATAATTATACATAATTGATTCTCAAAAGTAGATGGTCTGATCTACAATAGATCTACCTCTGCAGCTATAGCAGCTACAACATCAACGGGAAGACGCGGGACGCTTCCCACGCGCTTGCGCTGGGTCTGCTGGAGTCTGGCCATCTTTCCTAACTGTTGTTGTGTGATGAAGAAATAAAGCAAGGGTGAGCAGCAAGCCCACCAAAATAATATGTATAAAGATTAACAATATATGAGCCTTCTCATAGCACTCATGAAAGTCTTGGTCAAAAGAAATGAACCAAGTTGATATCTTAATGCGATGAAGTCGCAAAATATTCAGTATATATATATATACTTTTCAAAATATTGGAAGCCCTCTTCCATGCATAATATACACAAAGTCCCAGTGTATAACTGTATAAAAAAATATCGTTGCAAGCTGATCTCATATATCTAACCTTGTCTCAACGTTTTTCTGAAAATCTTTGTCATGCATAAGATAATCATTTACTAGATATAAGTTTAAAAGATGAAGTTACAAGATACTCCAATATACTTATATCTTTTCCAAATACTACTTGAACTATCACCGTTCAAGTTATAATTAGTTTCAAAAGTTCATCACACTGATGAGACTACAAGATAAGACTTGAATAGATTCAATCTTTGAATATCATTATAAATAATGAAGCTACGAGATACTTCATTAAGTCCCGATATATAAATATATTCATATATATCTCCCATACATTTCCTGAAAATCTCTGTCATGTAAAGTATGAACAGAGTTGCAATATCCAATGAATTTGGAAGGAAAAGAATTTTGGCATAAACCAGATATCTTGCTGATCAGGCAAAGATACCAATAAGTAACCTTTTCTACTAGTAGATGGATGAATCCCCCACCGGTCATCACCCTGGCCACATAAGGACCTTGTGCTGGACCGCCACCCGGCCTCTTACGCGTTGATGGACTGCCACCCAGCCACTTACACTTTGATAGACCGTACCCCGGCCTGTCGCTTATGCCGACTCAATTAGATGGGCTTACTTCCCGAACATTGGGCAAGTAATCAATTCATTTATCAAAACAGCAACCTTGTTGCGAATATAAAATACACCATAGAGCCGGATCCCTCAGGTTTTGAGCGAGTATTTAAATCCCCTTAAAAGGAAGATCTTAAATATAAAAATGAGTTTTGGGATCCGCTCTAACTTTTAAAAATCATTTTGAAGACTCGAAAACACTTTAAAGAGTGTTTGGAGTAAAGCTGATTTAATAAAGTAAATCAGTCCCCATATATTAGAAAATATCTGAATATTATTAATTAAATAATATTCCCATAAAGAATAATCTTTATAAAAATAATTGAAGTAGAATTATTAAAACTTATACTTGAAATAAACATTAAATAACCAAAGATATACTTATATGAAAGTATTATCTTTATTTGAATAATCGAAAATAAGTTTGATTATTAACACCTTATTCTTTAATAAAATAAAGAATATACCTCAGCAAATAATCGGAGTCATAGATCCTCAAATGAATATTCAAATAATATTCATTAAATAATATAAACTGAGTCATAAGCCCTCGAATGAATATTCAAATAATATTCAATAAATAATATAAAAGAGTCATAAGCCCTCGAATGAATATTCAAATAATATTCAGATAATTAAAATAAAAGGAGTCATAAGTCCTCGAATGAATATTCAAAATAATATTCAATAATAAAATAAAGTTAAAGTTATCGAATAAACCTTATTCGATTAATAGTTTGGAAAACTATAACCATATATATATATATATAAATATATATATATATATATATCCATATCCATATATACAAAATCTACTCGGGATCCTCGACTCCCGGTTTTAGAAAATATTTTCACCTTTGGGTCCCTATATTAAGGGTATATGCAAGTTACCGCTATCCTCTAGCATAGGTATTATCAACTGAATCAACAGATATATATATTTCAAGAATATGAAACAGGCATGCATATATACCATATCACATGCTACAATATATCGCAAGAATTTGCTAAATAACCAATATGCATTTATCGCAAGATCATGCATATACAAATGTATACATCACAACAACAGTATAACGGATAGAATACTTGCCAGAGCGACTGGGGTTGATAAAAGGCTTGGGACGAGTCTGGTAACCTATAAACAACAAGTAAGTTGGAATTAAGCCAAAGTCACTTGTAAATCTATACTTTAACTAACTTAGACTCTAACGCTTGTTTTGCGCTTACTGATTTGCTTAAGTCACCCGGGTACCCTCGGCTCCACCATTTTTAATAATTTAACCTTTACGAGTTTTAAGGCGATTCCTTTGCGAGTGTCTTACCAACTGCCTAACACACTTACCATAAATGTTTCATACATTAATTAACCCTTTTTGGTCTTTAACCTATGTTTCAAAGTAAGGCGAGGGGAAAAGTTTCGTTCGCGAAACGCCGTTACTTGAAACGGTCGTTTCTCCTAAACCGTGCATCGGAATCGAACGAACTACATATCAAAACGAAGCTCGTAACATGAGCTATCTAAACATGGCAGTGGTCATAATCTAGCAGGGGGTTCTCGGGTCCTAATGTTATGCACAAAAACAGTCTACAGAAAATCGGACGTTACGACGGCTATGTTTACGCGATTTCCCAAATTTAAACCAATTCAAACAACCACAATTTCAACTCCAATTCACAACCCAATCAAACCTCCATCTAAACTACATTACAACAGCCCCCAATCAACTCAATATTACCAATTTATTCATCTAAACCAAGTCAAAAAAAATGACCAAGAACTTCAAATCTAACAAGCATCACTCCTAACTCCAAAATCAACAAAACCACTTACTAAACAAAGCTCTATCATGAGTACACACTCATTACACTAACCCATCATCTAACATTATGAAATCCAAACCAACAAAACTTAATACTAAGGGTTTGAGAAGTTATACCTTCCTTGGAGAGTGGAGAATCAAGAGAATGGCTTGGAATCACCTTTAAAGTCCTTATCCAAGCTTAATCTAAACAAAACTTCAAGAACACAAATTTTAGTTCTTGAAAACACTATTCACCATCTTCTTTCATGATTTATAGAAAAAGATTGGCTTGGAATTAGAAGCTTAAACTTATAGGAAGTATGTAACTATCCATGGGGAAGCTTAGATAATTACCTTGCTAAATAGTAAGTGGAGGAGCTTGGACTTTCATTTTTTAAGAAAAGCACCCGAGAGCATGAAGAAGAAGAAGAGAGATTTTTGTGTTTTGGCTTGATTTGCTTTTGGTTGGTTGATTTTTGTTGTTTGCTTTAGTGAATTACCTAGTTGCCCTTGGTTTTGTGTGGTTAAAAAGTCACCACACCTCCTTCCTTCCCATGTCATGCTTGTGTCACCTTGCACATGTCATAATGCTCCCACTTGTCCACACCTTGTGGTTTGATGATGTCACAATCCCTGGCTTCTTGTACAAGCTTGTCTCTTGGTCACTTATTTGTTTTACGGTTCGCTTATCTTTCGTTCTCGTTTATCATTTGAGGGATCATACCCGGGATCTTATTACTTAGGTTCCCTTAACCTTTCTCAATATATTGTATTCCTTCTATGATCCTCTCTTATAATCCTTTAATTTAAATCCTTTAATTTAAATCCTTTTTATCCTGTTACCTTATACTCAATTCTCTCCGTATCTTGTGGATTTCCGGGAAAAATCAAAGTGTTCGGAATTGGATTCTGACGATCTTTACATACACTTATATACCACATAGAGTACTAATAATATCCCATAAGATCAATAACAGAACCCCTACATAGCGTGGCATGAAAAGTTTTCTCATTCAGGAAAACACTATTCATAAGGGTTTCAAAATTTCTCAAAAATTGGGGTTATTACAGAAATTGTGAAGGGAAAGACAAGATGTCAAGAGAAGATAATGGATCATGATGTTAGTAGTTAGTAAAAGGAAAATTTATGCGCCCAGGAGAACGATCACGATACCCCCGGGTTTTCCTCCAGCACTTGGATGCTACAAGTAGAAGGATTAAGAAATGAGATCCCACAGGGAATTCACAATATAAAGTATTTAATCTATTGAAGAGATGCCAAGATATATGGAAATTTAAAGGAAAATAGTGATAACCAGATATAAGAAGGGAATTTCAAAATAGATTGGGAAGTGTTGGATATGTCAAAGAATTAAGGCGAAATATCGGAGGCCTGGTGAACAAGGCAGACCAAGGAATGGTTTTACAAGAAGCGAATCATAAAATGTATCAGTGATGTTGTTGGAAAAAAGTAATGAAATTATGAGATTATGTACTGATTACCGGAAGTTGGACAAAACAACAAATAAGAATAAGTGACCCCTACAAAGAATTAATTACCTATGAAACCTAATTCATGAAGTATGTTACGTTTCGGGAATTAATTTAAGATCCGACATGAGAACATATCAGAGATTACGAGTAAAGTGAGTCAAGAGCATTGCAAGCTCTGGTGATATTATGTGAAATAACAAGTATATCAGGTGACTATAAGGAATTAAGAATCATGGTGTATAAGGAATACTTAGATAAACAAATTATATTTATTGATAACATCCTCAGCTACTCAAAGAATAAGGAAGTCTACGTGGAATGCCTAAGGATTTTTCTCCAAAGATCAGAAGGAAAGCAACTACACGTTGAATTTTCAAGAATGAAATTTTGACTACGGTTAACAAAAGATTTTGAAATAATACGTTAACAACTACCTAAACAAAGCCAAATGGTAACAGATGCCTTGTGCAGAAAGAAGGGATTGGATGTAATTAAGACCACAGAGGAGTTAATAACAAATTAGAAAGCGAGGAATATGAAGTTCGAATACCTAAAAGTGATAATAAGTGAATATATGGGATAAATTCTCAACCTTAACGGATAGAAACGAATAGAAGATGTTTAAATATTTGGAAGCTAAAGCTGAAAATGAGCACCGCCTATCATCCTTAAACGGAGAGTCAAAGTACGGAGGTGATTCAGGGAATGTAAGATATTTTGAGAGGTTGAGTTTTAAGGAAACACTGGAATGATCATTTATCATCGATGTCAGCTTTGGAATGCCATTTGATCAAGCTTCATGTGAACGCAAGTGTAGGTCCCCATTTTTTTTTATTGAGATAAAGTGGGAGAAAGAAAGTTGTTAAATTCTAAGTTAATTCAGCACACCAAGAGCGTAGGGATATTGGGTGAAGCAGCTCGGAGTAGACAAAGAAAGAAGGCGAAATTGTATCGAGATAGAATATGAGTATAGAAATAGGACCAGTAGTGTTAGCACAAGTTTCATTTTGAAAGAGACCGGATAAATCTAAGTAGAAGGGACAGGTTAAGTCCTAAAATTAGTGAACCATTCGAAGTATTGATAAAAATAGATAAAGTTGCTCATGAGTTGATATTACCGTCGCAACAGTGTGTACATATAGTATGTTTGGCATGTTAAAGTTAAAAACGATAAGTATCTGATTTAAATTAAGTGATTGACCAGGAGCCAATGGGGCTCTTGTCCAAGTTTGTTTTGCATAGGGTGACCAATCCAAACTCTTGATCGTTAAAGGCGAGTCATTGGAAATGAGTGTATATCTATAGTAAGTACGTTCGAAACCCTCAAGTAGAAGAGTTTACTTGGGAACTAGAGTCAGATATGCTTGACAAATATCCTCACTTGTGTAATTAGACCAGATTCTGAGGACAGAATCTTTTTAAGGGGGTAAGAATATAACAACCCGTGTATTTTTAAATTATTTAAATATGTGATTATTATGGGAGATGTGTTGAGGTATATTGATACTTTTTGACTATTGGGTTTGACTTAATTAAATTATCACAATAGGATTGTAAACTTAGAGGCATAGAGTTTGGCGAGATTTATTAGATAAATATGAACAAATGTTGTTCCGCCACGCTATTCAAGAGTTATATAGTAGATATAATTGACAAATGTTGTCTATCTAAATAAGCATGTTTAGGAGAAAAGCCAAAGCTGACCTAACGCATGGTGAAATATAGATCTTGCCTCACTAGAAAGGATATAGAAGATATTCTTTCCGAATTAATAGTTAGGGCTATTGATTTGAAAAAAATAGTGAGAGATATATATTGTGAATATATATGAATAATTACTTGAGCATAATTTAATGATCATCTGTAGACTAATTCATTTTATGCACTTTAATATTGTAGATATCAAATGACAAATAACACATATAACATCTCTATGTAATAGTCCTTGAGAAGGACAAGCTGGCATGAAATAATTTCCTCAACTAACATGGGAACTTGAGGATTGTCCTCAGGTTCAAGGATGTCACTCAAACCCCTCCCTTATTTTTTCTAGCTGAGAATGAAACATGTACTAAACAAAATGCTTATCAGAAGCAAATCGATTATGTAACTGATGTTTCATGTCTCATACTTGTAATTATGAGTCCTGAGCTTTAGAAGCAACAAAAGCATAGTGATGCTTATGATGTGATTGAGTGCCTTCAAAGAATGTTTGAAGGATAGGCTCGTCAGAAATATCTGACAATAATAAAGCACCATACTTTTGCATTAATGGGAGAATGATATCCGGTTGGACCACATGTTCTAAATATGATAGGTATACGTACCTTAATTTTGGGTTTCAAGAATGGTTTAGAGACTTAGCTTGATTTGATAAAACAATCTTTGAACAACTTCTCTTCTTAGTTTGTTAAGAACAAAAGGAATGAGATAGACAAAACATGCATTGAGTTGTTAGGCATGTTTCGAACTGCTGGAAATAACACGGTAAAGGCATGAACTACATCCATACTGATGGTGTACACATGGAATGCAAATGGGAAAGGAAAGTGGATGGGCGAGGTTAAGATTTGATTTTATTCAGTGCCAAACCAGAGTCCAATTCCAAAGGGGCTTTTGAAGCCTATTAGTGGTGTTGCTAAAGAAGACAATTGTCAATTCTGTGGAAATAACAGGATGATTGGAAGTTAAATTGTCAATCTTATTTGGAAGATCTAAAGAAGAAGACCAACAATGGTCAAACTTCAGATATTTGATTAAAATTTGAGCAAAAGTTATTGCTCTAGTTGGAGGAACTTGGGGCCTAATTTTGCTCATAAGGCGAAGTTGAGAACTTGGTAAATTGTTATTACGTGCCTTCTTTTAGCGGAAATATATATCAATTTTTTGTCAGGATAATAAAGATATTTCATTTTAATAAATAAACAACAGTTGTTTATTCTATTTCAGTGATAATTTTTATAATGTTGCACAATTAGTTAACAATTTACATGTTCTAAGATTACTCAAATCAAACATTACCTCTAGCATTATCATTCAAGCCATATTAATGAGAAACGCATTTCTGAGTTATAAATAGATGGATACTTAGATAAGTTTGATTTTGATTCATACGAAAGATGTGAAACTTGTCTCATTGGAAAAATGACTAAAACTTCTTTTACCTGATAAGGTGAAAGGGCCATCATAAGATTAGGACTTATACATAGTGATGTATGCGGTCTAATATGGACGATCGCAAGGGGTGGCTTTTACTACTTTTTAACATTTACTAATGTCTTCTATAGATATGGATATGGATATCTTATAAAGAACAAATATGATTCTTTTGAAGTGCTCAAAGAATATAAGGCCGGAGCAGAAAAAGAAAATGGGTAAAGTATAAAAGTTTTACGATCAGATCGTGAAGGAGAATACTTAAGCCTCAAATTCAAGAGTTTCTTGAAGAAGTGTGATATTGTATCACAAGTTACTCCTTCTGGAATATCATAATAGAATAGAGATTCTAAGAGGAGAAATCGTACCTTGTTGGACATGGTGTGATCGATGATGAGTCAAGCGGATCTTCCAATCAGTTTCTGGGGTTATGCTCTAAAAACAATTGCATATACACTTAACCAAGTTTTGACTAAAGCGGTTCAAAATATTCCGTATGAGATATGGACTGATAAACATCATAGCATGTCATTTATGAAAATTTGGGGACGTGAAGCGTTTGTGAAACATTTAGCCTCTAACAAGCTTGTACCAAAGTTAGATAGATGCTATTTTGCGGGATACCAAAGTGAGACTAAAGGGTATAGTTTTTATAATCCTTCCGAGAACAAAGTGTTTGTTTCTTGGACCGCTGTATTTCTTGAGGGAGAACTACTTTCTAAGAAAATCAGTGGAAGGATAATACATCTCGATGAAGATCGAGAACTGTGACGCCCTCCAAACCCGGGTCAGAAGTTTGGGGCCAATAACACATACACACACCATATTTAAACCTGTTTATGAATATAATAATATATGCAATGACCCTACTTAACATAATCAAGGATCGCAACGGTTTAAAGTCTGTCCACAAGCCACAACCTTATTTATTACAAACGCACCAAATCCCAAATTTATTTATCTTACATTTGAAGTCAAACTTTATTATAAACTTTTAGCACACACCAAGCCACACAACTTCTGCCAGCTCATTCCACTTTAACCTGTAAACCTAGTTGGCACACTCGACCGGGGATCCTCGCCATTAACAGTTTCCTTCTTAACTGGAAAAGAACATCAACAGATTCGCAAGAGTGAGCTAACTAGCTCAGCAAGTCATAATGACAACACTGATATTGAATAATGATCAATTGAAGTGATACATGGAATTAAGTTTCCTGATAAGCAATGATTAGAATTGGATATTCACTTTTATTTTAAAAACCAAGGTTAGGCTGCTGATCAGTCACGCACTAACCCCGAGCAAGGCTCCCAGCTTTGCTCTATATACTGGATCCAAGGTACACATTGGCCTATTATGACCACGAATCTGGTCTAACCACGAATCTGATCTGACCACGAATCTGGTCCATATTTAAAAACAATCCAATTCTATAATAATAACATGATAAACAATGTAATTCAATAAAATGAATCATGAACAACATTTATCCTGAAGCATAAGATGACTCACAATACCATAAAGGTATAACAAGGTAAACAAGAAGATTGACTTTCAATTCAGGGAAAGAATCAGAGTGTAGAAGACCAAGGGTGCAAAGGTTACAAGGAATGGTCTTCTGTTATACAAGGCATAATGGTTTGCCTGATACGAAATCTCATATCAAGGATCAGTATGTGGTAGATATGTATTTGTGGAGTAGTATCGGATATGTGTGGTTCGTATCCAAGAATTCAATAATCAGTGGTTTACATGAAATCATGTTTGCGGCTCAAGATCAATAAGAATCAAGATTTAGGGTTAAGTACTTTAAAGTACTTGAAATATAGAATAGGAATTACTGGGAATAATTGCAATATAATGAAAAGTGTTCAAAAGTATTCGCAAATATACTACAAGAAACTTCAGGGACACTTGCCTTATCAATTCGCTTTTACTTCACTAACACTTGTCAATTGGTTCCCACTCACTAACCACTTGCTTTCCTTTTCTACATCTCGCTTCCTCTGTTAGACATCACATATACTCATCAACACTACTTCTCATCTCATTCTATTCAATACAAGCTTCTATCTACCCTTCGTTTCACCCAAATCCGACGTACGGATTGAAACTTACAGCAGAAACAGTCAAACAATGCGCATACAATCACATTATACAGCAATCAGATCACATATAGCACATAGCACATAAGATATTAGATCAAAAGAATTTTTCAAAGAAGATTCGGGGTCAAAATGATTTTGCAGGTATTAAATACGAATTTTTGAACATTTTTCGGAATTAAAATTGGACTCCGAATCATTTTATAATTAAATAATAAGGTTCGAACACCCGAACCTAACTTTAAAAATAATTTATAATAATTATCGAGCCTTGAAAATAATTTAAAATAATATTTTAAAACTCAAAACTATTTTTCAGAATTTTTAAATCAATTTTAAATTATTAAATCTAATTATTAAATCAACTGAAATTAATTAATAATTAATTAAATTAATTAATCAACTAATTATAAATTAATCGATTAATTAAAATATTTAAAAATTAATTAAAATTAATTAATAAAATAATTTTGATTTGTTTTTGAATAAATAAATAATTAAAGTAATTTTTTAAATTTAAAATAAATAAATAAACATTTTTTGAATTTAAAATAAATGAAAATACAATTTTTGAAAATATTTCAGACAGAAATCCATTTTTTGTAAAATTTTAAAATTGAAATAAGATTTTTGAAAATTTGAGAAACTTCAGGGGACCAAACTGTAGTTTGTCACCCTGTATTCCCCACTCGCCGGCTTTGGTGGCCGGCCGCCATTAACATCGGCCACCAAGCTTTCCGGCCACCTTCAGAAAAGCCCAGAATCTAGCCCAAATAACAAGGATGCATGTTTACATCTCGAAAAGCTGAATTATGCAATCAAAATCACCAAGAAAGCAACGAATCGACCGGAAATTCTAGTCAAACTTCGCCGCCGGCGAAGATTCCCTAGAATCCGGTGATCGAATCCGGCTTCCCCTGTTAAAACGGACCCTACCAATCAATTCCCCTTCACCCGATCTGTTTAATGGTGTAAGTCTTACGTTCCCAGGTTTAACAAGTCGAAAATCCAGCCAAAAGTATGAGTTTCCGGTGAAATTATTCAAGAACACGAAGAACATTCAAATTCTAATATCAAATCAACTTTTATACATGTTATTGAACTCAATTTTTGACATATAATATACCAAATTGACCAGGAAGAAAAGATCTACACGATTATGCCATCAAATCATATCAAAAATATCGAGAACAAAAATTCATAATTTAATCCATAATTAATTCGAATTAAAATAATTACATCAGAAAAATACCTTGATTTCTGGGCAAACAGAGATGGTTGATTCAGAAAGAGGATTTCGAGAGCTTCATTTTGATATATTGCACGCCCGAATCGGAGTTCGATAACGCCTTCGTTTGTGCGATTGATTTTCAAGAATACGGTGTTTTAATAAAGTTTTCTCTGGTTTTCAGGGTCTGTACTGTCAGATTATGATTTTACGCGTGAAAATGAAATAAGAAAGGGCTATTTATATTTACAGAATATTAGTACTTTCTGGATCGTGTTGGATCGATAAATATGTTCATTTTGGATAAACATTATCCTTTTTGGATAAACACTATCTTGTTTTAGATAAACATTATCCTGTTTTGGATAAGCATTATCCTATTTCGGATAATTATCAAAACCGGGCTTTTATAAAATATTTTATACGAAGATAATGTTATCGAAAAGGATTAGCATATCGAAAATATTATGTCGGGTCGCGCACGGGTCAAACCGTATCCAGATCGAAAAAGTCAAAACACGAAAAATGTCTGGAATTACCAGATTAGGTTAGGATGGAGTTTTCGGAAGAGTTTCGGGTTGTAAAAACGTAAAAACGGTTAAGGTTGGACGATTCCCGGCTTTAGAAAACGATTTTGTAATTATTCAGAAAATAATTCATAAATTCATAAATCTTTATAAAATCATATAACACTCCAAAAATTACCAGAAAAATACCTTAATTGTCTATATTTTATTATGGACATAATAAAATTAACATACTTATACTTTACCACATATAAACATCCGCATAGTAACACCAATCATCAGATAATTCACCAAAAATCACAATATAATGACATAATAGTTATTTATCAACAAAAATAATTATACGCTATATCCCGGATATTACAAGAACCACATGATAACATTGAATCATAGTTGGAACGAGATCAGGATGTACATCAAAATGTTGAAATTAATCTTGTTTAGGAAACACGGGTTGTTCTTAGATCAAGTAGGATCCACCATGAGCCCGAGAAAAAATATTGATTTCTCTTGACTCAAGATGGTGATGTGATGCTTACGAATAATGATGAGCCTTTCACCTACCAAGATGATATGAACGGTCCAGACTCCGAGAGATGGATGGAGAGCATAAAATTTGAGATGGAATCCATGTATCAAAATAAAGTATTGACTTCAGTTTATCCACTCGAAGGGGTAAAACCTATAGGGTGCAAGTGGGTTTTCAAGAAGAAAACTGACGTGGATGGTAAAGTATAGACCTATAAGGAGCGACTAGTGGCAAAAGGTTTCAAACAAATTCATGGTATAGACTATGATGAGACTTTTTCAACAGTTGCTCTGGTCAAGTCCATCAGGATTTTGCTAGCAATAGCTGCTTACTTTGACTATTAGATTTGGCAAATGGGTGTTAAAATCGTTTTCATATATGGGAGCCTTGAAGAGGATGTATATATGATACAACCTGAGGGTTTTGTCAATCCAAAGTTTGCTAAGATGGTGTGTAAGTTGCTTTAATCTATTTATGGATTGAAGAAAGCCTCAAGGAGATAGAATATTCGTTTTGAAGAAATGTCAAAGAGTTTGGTTTATTCAAAATGAAGACGAACCATGTGTTTGCAAGAAGGTTAGTGGGATCCATGTGACATTCCTAGTATTATATGTAGATGATATATAATAAATAAGGAATGGCATACCTTCTCTACAGGTTCTTAAGACTAGGTTGAGAAATAATTTCTCGATGAAAGACTTAGGCGATGCTACCTATATATTAGGGATCAAGAAAGATAGATTGAGGAGATTAACCGGCCTAAATCAAAGTACATATATTGACAAAGTATTGCAACATTTTAGGAGGCATGAGGCAAAGAAAGGATATGTTTCGATGTCTCATGGGATAATGATCTCAAAGGATAATTTCCCCTAGATCATTAGATGATAGATGCCATTTGAGAAAGTTCCATATGCTTCAGCAAATGGATCTATAATATGTGCAATGATATGTACTTGTCCTGATGTTTCATATATTTTGAGCATGACGAGCAGATACCAGTCTAATCCTGGTGAGGGTCACTGGATAGTTGTCAAGAATATTCTTAAGTACTTAAAGAGGACTAAAGATTTATTTTTGGTGTATGAAGAATATAGGGAACTGGTTGTAATGGGTTACCATGATGCTAGTTTCTGAACCTAATTTTTTGGACAGACAAGGATGATTATGTGTCTATGTCTTATTTGTGTTTTGTCTAAATATATGTGATGTTATCTTGAATAGTTCACAGCAAGAACATTGATGATTCTATAATGGAAGCCGGATATATTGATACTTTAGAAACAACCAAGGAGACAGTTTGGGCATGTGCTTAGGCGATATCACCTTATTAATGAGATTAATGATCAAGTAGATATATATGTAAAGTGCATAGTATTGATAACGTTGCAGACCCACTGACTAAGGCTTCGTTACAGCAGAAGCACGATGGTCATACTAGTTCCATGAGTATTAGATATATGGGTGATTAGCTCTGGTGCAAGTGGGAGATTTTTAGTGTTTGTGCCCTAGAGACAATACTATAATATTTTAGTTTAAGACATTGGATCATTAATGTTTACGTTCTATCGATTATTCCATTTATAATTTATTATGTCTTAATTTACTACGATATAAATGTTAGATTAATAAATGTCCTTGAGATATGATGTAAATTCTATATCTCTAATTACGTGACTTAGAAATGAGATTATGAAAATAGTATCAATATTCCTAAAGGTCCCTAGTCGAGTATTATTATTAAGGGACAATAATAATGCATTAATACTGGTGTGTTTGTTGATTGATAATCACATCTCATTGATCATAGGTATAGTGATATTAAAGTAAAAAACACAGGCAGATGTAAATGAACATAGTGCTGGACAGACCCAATGTGAGATTCTACATGTCTGTTGTGTCAAAAGTAATTCTCACTGTGATAATGATGTAATGGTCCTTAGACTTGAAATCTTTATATTTTATATGAGAACTAATGTACTTTGATTACATTAAAATTTATCTTTGACCGCGTAATGATAAAAGTATATTTTGGGTATATTATGAATCATATGAGAAATATGAATAATCTAGAAAGGATTTAACTCTCCTAATTAAAGAGTGATATTATTGGCCTCTTGTGTGAGCTAGACTATGAAATGCGTGGTCACGCTCAAATGTTGATTTGATACGATAGTCTACTCATTGATCAAGAAAACCCGGATTATATAAAGATCATGCCTCTAGTTTAATTTATAATATGTGGTTAAAGGGATTATATTACATTATACATTATTCACAAAAGGTTAATCGATCATTAATTTAATTATTATTATTTGGGTAGCAATGATGTATTACTAGATGCCGCTCATTGTTTATAATTTTAATATGAGATATTAAAATGATTGTCAACGTAATAATAACCTACAGGGTCACACACAAAGAACGCTTGAAGGAGAAATAATATTAATTATGGATTTAAATTAAATAAGTAATTTATTTTATTTATGATATTAATTAAGTATGAATTATTTAATTAATTAAATTAGAGAAATTACTTAAACTAATTCCGAAATAAGTTATTAATGAATTAAGTGTGACTTAATTAAATAATAAATTGGGATTTCACATTAGTATTAATTATAATTAGATTATAATTAAAAAACTCATTCTTCTCTTTATATAAACTCTTTGGGGGCTGATTTATATATATGGAAACATGGTTTACAAAACCCTAGTCGTTCAAGGAGAAAGAGGAAGAGAGGTAGAGATGGAGTTTTCTGGTACTAGTACACATCAATCCTTCAAGAAAAGCATTCGTGTGGATAGCGTAGAGCGTAGATCGCGAGAGCGGGATACGTGATGATTCAATAAGGTTTGGAACTCCATTAGTCCTCCATTAATGAACTCTTAAATCTTCTTTACGGTATATATTCTTACGATAAATTAAATATCAATTTTCGCATGGATCATGCGTAGGGTTTCGATTTAGTCTTCATTTGACAAAACCTATCCAGATTTTTTTAATTATTCCATAAGTATAAATAGCCTTTTAATTTTCGCAATCATCAATATATGTGTTGCCATTGAACCTGCAATGTAACGACTGGGAAATTACGCTTGTATTATATCAGAATAAAGATGAATTATGTGTTTTATTATGTCATTCAGTGTATTTAGTCGTGAAACACTGGTTGTTATGTGTTATATGTGTTTTGTGTCATCAGGGTATATTCCGGGTATTTATCGGATATTTTATTTTGTGTTAAATGCTTTTGTACCAAAAGTTATATGGCCCAAACTTTATTTTAATAGCTGATATTTTAAATAAAATAATTGCCCTTATTTTGCCTAGTATGGCTTGTACCATATCGTTATTCTGAACATCCAGTTATTTTAGAAATTTTCTCCTTTCGCGAAAAATGACTTTTTTGGGCCCCTTCGGGTGTCAAAACCCCCACAAAAATCATATTTTTATTTTTATAAAATTATAGGACTTTCAATTATTCCATTTCTTTGTATTTTTAAATATTCAAAATTTTTGGGAAATTTTGGCATATATATTGTATATATTTAATATTAAAAGTTTAAAAATAATTACTTAAAAATTATTAATTAAGGGCCAATTAATTTTATTAGATGTATAATTAGGGCCATAATTTTAATTAGGAGTATTATATTTTTTACTACTATAAATACCCTAGTTTTTATTAATTAATTATAATTAAATTATTGAATATGAGATAAAACCAGATAAATCTCTGGAATTCGGGTCGGACTTTCGGATTCGGTTTGAACAATCAAGCAACGATTTTGATCGATTTTGAGCACCAAAATTGATCATGTGATTACTCAAATTGATGTTCTTCATCTGTTCTTTCAGTTTATAGCATCAATTTCATGTTTTGATTCATATATTTTTAATTTTGATTTCTAGGGTTTATGTTCGAATTAGAACTTTTTGATTCTAGGGTTATTTGATTGATTTGATGATTGGAATATCTTTAGGTGATGATTTGCAGTCGATCCATGTATTTAATTTCATCCAACGATTCATGTATAGTCGAATTCGATTAGTAGGGTTTATGTGCAATTTTTGATTTATACGGTTTTGATTTTGAAGAAACTGAGGTTAGTTTACGCATAAGGCTTTTATTATACAGGTTATAAGCTTGATTTGAGATATTGAACGTGTAATTATATGTAAAAATCTGAAAGTTCAAAGTTTAGCCGGAAATTGTTGAGTTTTGATCGAAGATGGAGTTCTAGGGGTTATTTCGAGTTGTTTTGGACGGAGTTATGTTGCTGCGGTGATTTAGAATGAAAGCCATTAAAAACAACACCAAACAGTATTGATTTGAGGCTATATTAAAGTCACCGGAGTCCGTAGAACTCGCCGGATTCTGGGCAAATCCCGGCAAGTTCAACCCGATCCGGCATGTTCTTCAAGACCCGCACTAAAGCCCGTTTTGTAACCCGGTGTTGATCAGTTTGACTCAGTTGCATTTCTAAAAACCTGTTTTTGATAATTATTTTTACTTTTTTATTTTTATAAATTCAAAAATTCAGTATTATTTAAATTAATTAATTAATTAATTTAAATAATTAATTGATTTATTTTGTTAATAAATCAAAAATATTTTTCTAAAATTCAAAATTATTTATTTATTTATTTATTTATTTATTTATTATTCATTTTTTAAAAAATTGATTAATTATTTTGTTAATTAATCAGTTTGTTTTGAATAATTCATTTTAATTCTAAAAATTATGGAAAAATCATTTTTAATTCTGATTCCTCCCAATAATTATTTAAAAATATATTTGAGATTTAATTAATTTGAATAATTGATTATTTTGAATAATAAATTGATTAATTCTTATGTATTGAATAATAATTGAACCGTTTATCCGATTTAAACGAAACGAAAGCCTTTGGACTCAGAAAAATGATTTGTTTTCAATAAAAATAGTTTTAAATATTGTGAATATTGATCCGATTTTAATTCTAAAAATATTTTTAAGCATAGAATGACTATTTGACTTATGTGTTATTTGATTTATGTGGTTAATCAAGTCCTAATTGCTAATAATTATTATACGAGTCAATTATACTCGTACGGGTAGACGATAAGGGCTACGTGGAGTTGAATCGCGTCGCGATTAAGATCCGAGTCGACTCAATGAGTATTTTTCTTTGATGGATACGAGTCCAGCAAGGCAAGCCAGTGGTAGGGAATTGTGATATACCCGAGGTAGAACGCGTACCAGGAAAGTTTTCCCCTATTCTAAATCCAGAATAGTGAATTGCTTTCTATTAGTCAAATTATCAACTCAGTTAACATTGATAATTACTGTTCCTTTGATGATAATTTCACTTCGATTCCAGATTTCTCTTATTATGTTGAATGCTCTATTCATATTCCAATAGATTACACATTATATATATATACATATCCTGATATATTTTGATATTGGGATACACTAAAACATACTGATTGTTCTGGATGTTTCTCTCTGGACTGGATGGTGACAATAAGGTTCAGGTATAAACTGAATCCTATGGGCTGGGAATTAACTGGATTCCTATTTTGGCCGTAGAGTCTGGGTACCCGAATAGATCTATACAGGTAGGTATAGATCTGCACTGTATCCTGACTGATCAACAGGATATATGTGTGAATGTTAATCTTGTGTCCAGTCTAGTTTATTGATATTCGCCGATAGTTTCCTTTATTATTCTTTGCAGAAATACATCGTTATAGATACAATCAGATTACCGTTTCACTTATCTTTGGATAATACTGTATATATTGTGGACTTGCTGAGCAATTATGGCTCACCCCTATTATTATTATTCACTTTGTTTTTCAGTTAAAACATAGAATGAAACCCATTCAGACCCGAATGGTAAAGAAGCGAGTCAAGCAGCGGGACCCTATGGCACCAAAGGTGCTAATCCCGATAAAAGAAGAGAGCTTTGAGCTACCTGAGCAGGTATAGTGTTGATAGATGTAGTGTGTTTGAATAAAATGAAGTTAGTTTAAAAACATGTGTAGATAGTTGGTTTATAATAAAGAGAGTTCTATGAGATTTTGAATTTGGTTTGTAATAAATGTAGTGTGTTGTTCTTGTCTTCATACCTCAATATTAAAGATCCTGGATAGATGTAAATGGGTTAGATGTATGCTTGTGTAATTATTACGCATGTTTGTATTATGTTAAAGATGAGCAAGTAACCCCCAGATCTAGACCCCAGATTTGGAGGGCGTAACAATCGATAAATTTTCTCTATCATTACGTTATCAATGATAAAAGACTGTATATAATTATATGGTTGTGCACAGAACTATATATATGTATGGTTTCAAATAATTTGTTGAAATAATAAAAAAATAAAAATGCAAAGTTTATTATATTTTATAATACCTCTTAGGAAAGTGTCTCATGCATCTTCCTTTAACCATTCAAGGTGAGTATGTGTTGTCAACTCCACAGGGTCCATGAATCATATAGTTGCTGACAGTGGCATAACCAACATGATCTGTATTTTTGTCAAGGTTTTCAACACTGACCAGAGCATCTATTTGAGCAACAGTTTTGGATCTCGCATCCGAGTGTAGCCAAAATAAAAAAATGCATGTGTGGAAGACCCCGTTTTTGAAATTATATTACATGCATAAATGTACAATGTGTTTTAGTAAAATTTTCAGAATAAAGAGTTTTTAAATTATCATGATCGGAAAGGTTCATCAAAAAATACATCATATGCATTTTCCAAAGTAGTTTTTCTTCTTGATCAGATGGATGAGCTGATCCAACTTGAGTTTAAAAACTCAGGAAATTATGTCGGGTACATCGCACACATCAACGTCGGGTAAAGCTTTCATCATCTCTTTTATTTCAGGCCACTTTCTATTACATGTCATTGTCAAGAAAAGAGAAGGGTGTCCAATAGTCCTACATAACGCAAGTACATCCTTAAAATGTTGTGACATATACCTTTGTGAACCTGTGAAGGATGCAAGTAATACAACAGCTTTTCCAATATAATTAGGATCGTGATCACCTTTACGCAAAGCATCGCGGATGGAAGTATACAGATCTAACCTTATAGTTGTCTGGTGAGTAGTAACCCAATCCAATCGATATTGTTCAATTGCTCAAATGGCATCAACGACATGATGTTGCCACAATGACCTGATAAATAAAGAGTCAACCCTGACACAAAAAACTTTGGTTCGGTTAATAAACATATATGAAAATTTCTGAATAAGTAAGAATATCTATTAAACTTTAACCAGTAAAAATTAAACATACGAGAATATCCATCATACCTTCAGAAACGCAAATCATCAACTTATAGCAATAATATTCTTTCATGGAAACATATTCTCGTTGCTTCTTTTCAAAATCATTATCATCAAATTTTATATCGGTTGATTTCGATACGTTTGTTTCTTTCAATGGAATCTTTGTATGAAAACCTTCATCTGCATGTGGAAACAAAAGTGGATACTGGAGCTGCATAAAAAATGTCAGTTTGCCAAACCCTCTGAAGTGATTTTATACGTGTCTCCATAATTGTGTCCCGAAAACCCATTGAGTCACCATTAGTACTTACTATAAGACCTCCAAACTCATTTGTTGGTCTAATTATATTAGGACGATCACTCGCTGATTGAGAAGATAAGAGAACCAATCCAAATTCATCATTTTCATTATCTTTGAAGCGCTCGCGTGCAGTATGAAATTGCCTGACCAGTTCATTGTGCTGATTTAATATGTCCATCAAAGCTTCAACAATGTTTTCATCAATTTCATCTTTACATCCACCTATTAGGTTTATCCTATTCTCCAGTTTATTTTCAGTATCATAAATGAATACTTGACAAAATTTGGGAGATTCACCATCTGGCAGAAGTAGACTACCAAGGAGATGAAGATTTTGACCTTTGACCTTAAAGCAATAGGGTGCTCCTCCATTATTAATTTTATGATCTATTTTACCACCATGTGTACACATCACAAATAATGAATTGTAAAGACGATGGTTTAGCTTGAAATAGATTGTCTCTCATTTCCATATAGCAAGGATCTTAAAGGCGCAGGAGGTTGTTTCTCATGTGGGAGCTGAACTTGTCCATTTTTGCAGCATAGTGAGAAAGTAGGCGAACTGTTTTTGAAGGATTTGTTATTCTGTTCCATGTTCCACATAAGGGCACCACACTTCACAAATGTAGAGGTTGGTGGACCAATATTAACTTAACCTTCCTAAAAATCAATCCCCAGAAAATCTCCATATTCAGCTTCTGCATAACAACCACAAACAAAAATATAATAAATGAAATTTATTTAATTGTGTGAGACATGACATGTATAATTTCGAACAAACAATAGTCAAAATACCTTCGTCAAAAAGTTATTCTTCCACGTGTGTTCCATCATATGCTTCATCAAAATTATTAATAAGATTGGCAGCCACGGGAGAAGGTAATCCACTGTTGCTCATATTGGAGTTCTTCCTAACTGAAAAATCTGCAAGAATGTAGGTATATTATTCAAATAAAAAATAAAACAAACAAATTTAATTGGAAAATAAGAATAGTTATACTAATGGCCTATATTGGAAATAAGATAAACATAAAAAAATTCAGCTTCTCATACTCTGTGAAGCAGGATCATTATTTTCCTTTGTTTTTTCTATATTACATAATATTGTAGATATGTTAGGACCTCTATAACATCTCTTCGTATCTATAGAAAAGCAACAATCTTATTGAATTGTATTGAAAAATATAATAATTTTATTAATTTCTTGTCTCATGTATCATGGGTAAAACTATAAGAAAACTATTACCCGGTATGTTAGATTCAGCACAACCCTTTGACGAATATTTTTTTTGGATATGTGATTTGACACTTGAAGGCAGAGTGGTACCTATATAAATCACTTCGCCAAGCATAGATATGCAGGATAATATTGGGTTTTTATTAAAAACGGAATAAGAACTGAACACTTACTTTTAGATATACAGGATATGTTTAGGTTGTTATTGGAAAGCGGTGTGTAATTCATTATCGCTTTACCAGAGCCTAAGCCAAAAAAAATCCAATAAAAATTCTATTAAATTAAAAAAAACCTATAGAACATGCCCTGTAATTTTCTTTGCCTACAACAAAAAAGTTATTATGCCAAACATGGTTAAATAACATATCTTAAATCGGTGCCCCAAAAGTATGAATAAAGTTTTAATATAACGCGTTGACTAACTAACGTATATGTGTTGGCATTGTGAGATCTCGATGACATAATTGGTGTAGTATTGCTTGACGCAGGATAACATATAACTTGGCAGAATACTTGTAAGATGAACAATGGACAAATACATAGATGTTGTAAAAACTTGTTAGGGCAAAAACACGCGCTAATAATACACGCAAGTATACGCGTTCGCAAGTAATATAGAATACTTTCTAGTTCGTTCCCACAGAGACTCAGACTAATTATGTTCAATTAACACTCACTCACCAATGTATGATTACTTCTCAATGTTAAGACAATAACACTTAGATTGATTAACGAATTATTAACTACAATTAACTACGATAATTAAGCACTTAATTAACACTTGAATTAACAATATTAAAACAAACATGAGATCACAACTTCATTACTACATCCTTCAATAGTCATTGTTATTACCCTTAGCATGCAACAGTGATGATATTAATCGAACAACACGAAACTGATAAAAGCCAACTTTCATTGTACTAATAACATTCTACCAAGCACCCACAATTAAGATAGAAGTTGAATAGGCATCAATTATGTTGAGACCCTATATGTCTACAGAATTTGACAATATAACGATTTAAGCACAAGTTATTCCTTTTGATTACACAGGGCAAGTAAAACGGTTAGAGTTACCCACTAATCATGCATACTCGTTCATGAACCTATGCTAGCATGGCAAGTTCTAAACCTCAAGATCCACCTTCGCTTCACAAGGGATTAACACCCTATCTTATATGTTCGCGACACACATAAGACGAATAAGCACAACCAATACTAGATATCATACAATCATCACACACTAAGGTATTAAACAACTAACTAAAGAATTCCATAGTAAATCCGTTACGACCCCATGATCACGATTAGCCCATGATAGCACTCATCGTCATCATGGGTTCATATGAAAACATGATAATAACATACGAGAATAATAACTAAAGCTACTTATATTAAACCATAGTACGTCACAAGAGTAAATAGGTTCAAAGTAAAGAAAACTAGCATCCAACGTTACAACAAAATAAAAAATCACAAGAAAATATGCTTCCTATTCGCTGCGGTGTACTAAAACGGTCTTCTTCCTTATCTCCTCGCTCCATGATTAATACTATGATCCAACACTCTGTGAAACGTCTCTGAAAACTACTTATATAGAAGTCCCATAAAACCCAGCTAACTCAGAAGTTGGAAGTTAAACGGAACCAGGAGTCTAAAATATTTTTCTAAAATTCCGTCCCTGAGCGGCCACTCAGCATTCCTGAGCAGGCGCCCAGCTTCCTGAGCGGTCGCTCAGCAGAGCTGAGCAGGCGCTCAGACCCCTTTTGGAAAATGCTCTGTTTTTGCTCCAAATCTTTGCTGCAATCTGCTCCTATCTTCCCACTTGCAATGCCAAACACATGCCTAGGCTTATTCTTGATGAAATCTCTCCAGAAATGCAATTAATACCCTGAAATGCACAAACACTAGAAAAACGTATCAAATACACAAAATACTTGATTTCAAGACATCAATTCAAGCCATTATAAGATGTTCTAAGTGGTATAAAATGCCACTTATCACACCCCCAAACTTAAATTGATGCTTGTCCTCAAGCGTCACAAACTCAAAAACAAAACAAAAACATGCATGAATGCAATCTATATGAAATGCAGCAATCCCCCTTACTACGACCAAACCAACCAACTTACGACATCTCAACAAATGCAATTAGGCAAATAAAGATCAATCAAATCATGCAAACTAACATACAGCCGGAAACGTGGTGTGTGCGGGTGCTTAACAGATATGCTTCGAAACTAGATCAATTATCATAACTCGACTATCCTCGAGGTAATCACATGATTATACGAAGAATAAAATTCTAGGCACATAATGACTTATTACACATCAAGATTACTGGATCTTATTACGGAATCATGCTTTTTTATTTAACACAACAAACAAATGCTTATTTGACCGTGCAATGAGCGAGGTCCACAAAAGACTTATACAATGGCATCCATGTAGCGAGCGTTAGGTTAGCGGATCCCAGGCTATAAAAGCCTTAGGTCACTAGGCACAGGGTCCCCTAAGAACTTAATAACTCGAATATCAAAGAGCCCACTCGTGATCAATTATGCATTAACTCTCTAATTTTTTTCTTTTCTTTTCTTTTTTTTCTATTTTTTTTTCTTTTTTTTTCTTTTTTTTTTTCAAAATTTCTGAGCAAGTGCGTTTCGCTCCGTCTTGCTCAACCCTAGACTACTCGCATAAAAATACGAGCCGGCTACTAGCCATTTGACGCCTAGCCACAATTATCAATGAATTCCACTTTTTACTCCAATTTTTCTTTTCTTGCCTTGTATCACTAAGAACCTATTATAAATTCTAAGCATAATCAATAGATTAACCTTGAAAACCATCAAACCATAACAACAATCTAGTCCTTAAGCATTCTCTAAGACTTAGTGAAATTACAAGTATTTCTAGCATGCATGTCAACCTACAAGACACAACATCACTTTAACGCTATCACTACACTCGCATCAACATCACAAATCAATTGGCAAAGCAACGCAAAAGGGATCATGGTATATGCATGAGCTACATGACATGATAAATAAAGCTATAAATAAATAAAAAAAAACTATATGGCAAAAATATGCAATTATATGAACTAAACTATCATGAATATGCAATTATATGAACTAAACTATCATGAATATGCAACTATATGACACACACACAAAATATTCCTTAACTACCACCCCCAAACTTAAAATCTTCACTGTCCCCAATGAAGGTAGTATAAAGGAACACAGGGTATACCTACTCGGAGAGATCATCATCATCATCACCCTCAGAGGGTGGAGTATCAGGAGGCGGATATGCAGAGTCCTCACCAAAAACTGGGCACTGGATGTCAGCTCCAAGGCCTCTAAAAGCAGTCCCAAGTGCAAGGGTGAGCTCCTGAGCAAACCTGCTCTGCAAACCTGCTATGTGTCTCGTACATAGCATCTATCCTCCTCGACAACCTCCTATACTGGGCATCAGCCATCCCAGCACCCTCCTGAACCAGCCTCATCACACCCTGGTCTCGCCATGGTAGCACCACGTGCTGGACGAGCTCCTGGAAGACGATAACCCAGTCCATGCTCCTCGGGCTCTCCACCAGTCCACTCCTGCATCGCATTCAGAGTCCCGGAATTAATAGGAGCGGCTGGCAGCTGCAACTGCTCGTGAGGCAGCCACTGAACTCCCACTACACGGCAAAGCTTTGTAACCGTGGATGCATAAGGGATGTTCATGTGCTTAGCTCCCCTCAAAAACTTCAGAATTCCTTGGTAGATGAATTCACCAAGGTCCACATAGTACTCCTCATTCAAAATACCCCATAATAACTATGATCGCTCAACTGTGACCTCATGTGCATGTGAAGTAGGAAGAATATTAGCGCAAATAAAGGCATTCGATGCACGGGCATACCTATTCATCGCAATCTCCGAAAAATGGCAATACTCGTTAGTCCCAGTCTTGAAGGTCCAAACTGTGCCCGGCCTACAGAGAGTAACACAAATTAAATCCAAGTCAAAATCCTCAGCAGTCTTCTCGTTCCAATTCTCCTCCGTGGGCTTCCTCTGTCGCTGCCCAATCACACGGTGAATCGCCTCAGGATGATAATCCACCGTCATCTCCCGCACAACAGAAAACCCATTCTTTTCAGCATTCGCATTCGCATAGAACTCGCGAACAACGCTCATCGGAACTGCCTCAGGTGACTCACAAAAAGCAATCCAACCCTTCTCAACAATTATTGGCAACAACTCACCATCCCTCCCCGATGGTAGGAATCCCCTCTCCTTCAAAATCGGCTTACCCAGAAGCCTAGTATACTCCTCCTCAGCAGCCCTATCAAACAAACGAGGCCTCGCAGTAGTACCCCTTGAAGAATCAGCAGTAGAAATAGTGTCGCTGCTATCAATAGTCCTGGATCTCTTGGGTGCCATCGAAACTGAGAAAAAGTGTTTAAGATTTTTGTTTTTGAATATGGGAGAGAGTTTAAGGTTTGAAAATGTATGGGGGAGTATATGAAATAGTTGTATGTATGTATAGGGTAGAGATTAGGGAAAAATTTGATTAGGACTGGGTTTGAGGGTTAAAAACGTGGGTAATGGGAAGATAATTCGTGGGCAATGGGGCTGTGTTTTATTTTTGGATTTTTCAGATTTTTTGGATTTTTATAAGACTAAAAAAAATTCTTCCAGTCGGGCCCTGAGCGGTCGCTCAGCAGAGCTGAGCGGGCGCTCAGGGGTCTTCTGGAAAAAAAATTTCCTTGCCCTATTTTTCTAAAATTTTTGTGGTTTTGGATAGGTTACTAACTTCTAAGGGTTCCTGTAATAACAAATCATGGGTTGCCTCCCAAGAAGCGCTTCTTTTTCGTCATTAGCCTGACGTAGCGTACCTTAATCAAGTTGACAATAAAACGGCACTAACCACTTCCCGATTTGTCGTATCCCCATAGTAATGCTTCAAACGTTGACCATTAACTTTGAATATTTGGTCCGGATCATTCTCAAAAATCTCCACCGCTCCATGTGGAAATACAGTTTTGACAATAAAAGGTCTAGACCACCTTGATTTCAACTTTCCAGGAAAAAGTCGGAGACGAGAGTTGAATAAAAGAACTTGCTGCCCCGGCACAAATGACTTAGGATATAACTTCCTGTCGTGCCACCTTTTCACTTTTTCCTTGTACATTTTGTTGTTCTCTACGCTTGAAGTCGAAATTCATCAAGTTCATTTAGCTGAAGCATTCGCTTCTTTCCAGCTGCATCTAGATCCAGGTTCAACTTCTTCAACGCCCAATAGGCCTTATGCTCAAGCTTCGCAGGTAAATGACATCCCTTACCATACACAAGTTGAAACGGGGACATTCCAAGTGGAGTCTTATATGCTGTTCTGTAAGCCCAAACAGCTTCATCGAGCTTTAAAGACCAATCCTTCCTTGACGGACAAACAACCTTCTCTAAAATGCGCTTGATCTCTCTATTAGACACTTCCGCTTGACCATTCGTTTGTGGATGATAGGCAGTAGCAACACGATGATTCACATTGTAGCGCTGCATCATAGAAGTAAACTTACGGTTGTAGAAATGCGACCCTTCATCACTTATGATTACTCGTGGCGTTCCAAACCTTGTGAAAATCTGCTTACGAAGAAAATTCAACACTACCTTTGCATCATTCGTCGGTAGAGCTTTGACTTCTACCCATTTTGAGACATAATCAACTGCTAGCAAGATGTACTGATTATTGCAGGACGAGACAAATGGCCCTATGAAATCGATTCCCCAAACATCAAAGACCTCGACTTCAAGCATCACATTTAATGGCATCTCATCCTTCCTCGTAAGATTTCCCACTCTTTGGCAACGATCACACCTTAAAACGAACTGATGAGCATCCTTAAACAAAGTAGGCCAGAAAAAACCTGCTTACAGAATACGAGCTGCCGTCTTCTCAGCACCATAATGTCCACCATAAACTGTGGAGTGGCAGTCTCGTAATATCCCCTCCGTCTCACAGAATGGGATACATCTCCTGATGATCTGGTCAGCTCCCTGTCTAAATAAATACGGTTCATCCCACATATACCACTTCACGTCATGCATAAACTTCTTCTTTTGAGCTGTATTCAAATTAGCAGGCATTATATTGTTGACAAGATAATTCACAATATCTGCGAACTATGGCTCTTCAACCTGAACTGCGAACAACTGCTCATCAGGAAAAGATTCATTGATCAATGTCTTATCATGTGAAGTAGACTCGGGATTCTCCAATCTAGAGAGATGGTCAGCTACTTGATTCTCAGTACCTTTTCGATCCTTGATCTCTAACTCAAATTCCTGTAGCAAGAGCACCCAACGAATGAGTCTAGGCTTCGAATCCTTCTTGGAGACCAAATAGCGGATGACCGCATGATCAGTGAACACTGTCACCTTTGTCCCAAGCAAATAAGATCGAAATTTTTTGAAACCAAAAACTATAGCCAAGAGCTCCTTCTCAGTAGTGGTGTAGTTCATTTGAGCTCCATTTAAAGTCTTACTAGCATAGTAGACCACATGAGAGAGATTATTCTTGCGCTGCCCAAGAACTGCGCCCACCGCATAATCACTCGCATCACATATCATCTCAAAAGGCTCTGTCCAATCAGGTGTTGTAATAACTGGTGCAGTTATCAAACTCTTCTTGAGCGTCTTGAATGCCGTCAAGCATTCATCATCAAATTTGAAAGGCACATCCTTCTCGAGCTAGTTGCACAACGGCTTAGATATCTTCGAAAAGTCCTTGATGAAACGCCGATAAAAACCCGCATGACCAAGAAAACTACGGATTCCTTTCACAAAAATAGGTGGTGGAAGATTTTCAATGACTCCCACCTTGGCTTTGTCCACCTCAAGACCCTTGCTAGAGACCTTATGCCCAAGAATAATGCCTTCACGCACCATAAAGTGACATTTTTCCCAATTGAGCACCAAATTAGTTTCCACACACCTTTTGAGCACCGCACGAAGATTATTCAAACATTCATGATACGAATGTCCAAAGATGGAGAAGTCGTCCATGAACACCTCGACATTATTTCCAATCATATCAGAGAATATAGCCATCATACATCTCTGAAAAGTGGCTGGTGCGCCACATAAGCCAAACGAAACTCTGCGAAAAGCAAACGTGCCAAATGGACAAGTGAAGGTAGTCTTTTCTTGATCCTCTGGTGCAATACATATCTGATTATACCCCGGATAACCATCCAGAAGACAATAATACTCATGACCGGCCAACCTGTCAAGTATCTGATCAATAAATGGAAGAGGGAAGTAATCATTTCTCGTGGTCTTGTTCAACTTTCTGTAGTCCATGCATACCCTCCATCCTGTGACTGTTCGAGTGGGGATGAGCTCGTTCTTCTCATTTGCTACCACAGTAATACCTCCTTTCTTAGGTACACATTGTACGGGGCACCCAAGAACTGTCAGAAATAGAATAAATGATTCCTGCATCCAGCCACTTCAGAATTTCTTTCTTTACCACTTCTTTCATGATAGGATTGAGTCGGCGCTGTTGCTCAACAGTCGGCTTACTACCCTCTTCAGGCAGAATTTTATGCATGCAGTACGAAGGGCTGATCCCCTTGATGTCTGCTATAGTCCATCCGATAGCCGATTTGTATTCTCTCAAGATCCTTAGGAGCTTGTCCTCCTCACTACCTGAAAGGTCAGATGCAATAATAACAGGTAAAGTAGATGCATCACCTAAAAAAGCATACCTCAAGTGTTCAGGCAATGGTTTAAGCTCCAACGTAGGTGCTTCCTCAATAGATGGTTTGAGCTTTCCTTCAGCATTTTTGAGGTCAGAAGTACCAAGAGATTCAAATGGCATGTCTAGCTTTCGCCTCCAAGGAGAAGCATTTAGATATTGTAGTTGCTCATTGCCATCCTCATCCTCACTGTCAAAATCCCCCACTAAGGCTTTCTCTAATGCATCAGACATTAACATATGATCAAGTTCTGAAGTAACCGCAGAATCAATCAAATCCACTTTTAAGCACTCCTCATCTTCTGTAGGGAATTTCATCGCTTTGAATATATTGAATGTCACATCCTGATCCTGCACCCTCATAGTAAGTTCACCTTTCTGCACATCTATCAAGGTACGGCCTGTAGCCAAGAAAGGTCTCCCCAAGATTATGTGAATCTTCTTATCTTCCTCGAAGTCAAGAATAACAAAGTCTACAGGAAATAAGAGCTTATCCACCTTTACTAGCACATCCTCCACTATGCCTCGTGGGTATGTAATAGAACGATCAGCCAATTGTAGAGACATGTGGGTGGGCTTTGGATCAGGCAAATTCAACTTTTTGAAGATCGACAACGGCATCAGATTGATGCTTGCTTCCAAATCACAAAGGCACTTGTCAAAAGACAACTTGCCAATGGTGCAAGGAATGGTGAAGCTACCTGGATCTTTAAGTTTTGGAGGTAACTTTTGTTGCAGCACAGCACTGCATTCTTCCGTTAGAGCAACGGTCTCAAGTTCATCCAGTTTCACCTTCCTTGAAAGAATACTCTTCATAAATTTTGCATAACTAGGCATTTGCTCCAAAGCCTCAGCGAAAGGTATATTGATGTGAAGTTTCTTGAAAACCTCTAGAAACTTACTGAACTGCTTATCCACCTTTTGTTGTTGCAATCTCTTAGGGAAAGGTGGTGGATGATAGAGTTGTTTCTCCCTTGTATTACCCTCAGGCATAGTGTGTTCCATAGTAGTCTTCCTTGGTTCCGCTGCTTTCTCCCGTTGCTTAGCTTCTTCATCACCAACTTCAGCTTCTCCTTCTTTTACTTTTTCAGCATCAGCAACTTTTCCAGACCTTAAGGTAATAGCCTTGACTTGCTCTTTAGCTTCCTTCCTACCTAGCACTTCAGTATCACTGGGAAGTGTGTCAGGTTGATGATTGAGCACTGCATTGGCTATTTGATCGATTTGATTTTCTAAGGTCTTGATAGAAACCGGCTGACTTTTGCACAACAGCTTAAGTTCCTCAAAATCGGCACTAGAGGGTGGAGCTGCACCTCCTTGTTGAGGATATGATTGCCTTTGAGCATAATGTTGTGGTTGCTGAAATCTAGGTGGATTGAACTGTTTACTTATGCCTTGCTGATATGGTTGCTGAATAGCATTCTGATTATTACTCCAGCTGAAATTTGGATGATTTCTGTTTCTGTTGTTAGGATGATAAGTAGCTGACATAGGCTGCTGCGGTTGCTGATAATTGTTCATATAATGAATAGATTCATTAACAAGAGAACACTGATCCTTAGCATGAGAACCTGCATAAAGCTCACAGACCATAGCTATCTGATTGACTCCATAGGTGGCTAGAGAATCGACCTTCATAGACAGCGCTTGGAGCTGCGCTGCAATAGCTGTAGCTGCATCAACTTCCAGAATACCTGCTACCTTCCCAGGCATCATCCTTTGAGTTGGGTTTTGATGCTCATTTGCAGTCATAGTCTCAATCAGATTATAAGCCTCAGTATAGCTTTTGGCCCACAAGGTGCCTCCAGCTGCTGCATCGAGCATGGGCCGAAATTGGGCCCCCAAACCATTATAGAAACCAGTGATCACCATCCAATCAGGTATACCATGATGTGGACACTTTCTCAAAATCTCCTTGTACCGCTCCTAAGCTTCGCATATAGATTCTGTAGGTTGCTGCGCAAACTGAGTAAGAGCACTCCTCATAGCCGCAGTCTTCGCCATTGGATAGAACTTCACCAGAAACTTTTGCGCAAGATCTTGCCAAGTAGTGATGGACCCAGCTGGTTCAGAATGTAACCAGTTCTTAGCTTTATTTCTCAGTGAGAATGGGAAAAGCCTCAGCTTGATAGTCTCATCAGTCACACCATTATATTTGAAAGTACTACATATCTCGACAAAATTCCTTATGTGCAAGTTGGGGTCTTCAGTCGCAGCTTCTCCGAAAGAAATGGAATTCTGCACCATCTGAATAGTGCCCGGCTTGATTTCAAAGTTATTGGCCTCAATAGCCGGGTGCATGATGCTAGACTGAATGTCATCAATTTTAAGCCGAGAATAGTCCATAAGAGTTGGATCTGTCGGAACTATACGATCACCCATGATTACTTGCTCTTTCTGCTCACTTCCTGAATCCGAATCTTCAAAATCTATCTTCTCCGGAATATCAAGAACTTCGTCTGTCTCCTCAGCCGTATCTAAAGTCCTCTTGCGAGTACGAGAATGTGTTTGCATAAACGCTCGCTAAAGTACTTGAAACACAAGCGGAAACAATAAGTAACATGTCTTAATCACTGAATCCTAATAACCACTGATGGTAAGTACATAAACTAAACAAATACGCTGAGTCCCCGACAGCGGCGCCAAAAACTTGTTAGGGCAAAAACACGCGCTAATAATACACGCAAGTATATGCGTTCGTAAGTAATATAGAATACTTTATAGTTCGTTCCCACAGAGACTCAAACTAATTATGTTCAAGTAACACTCACTCACCAATGTATGATTACTTCTCAATGTTAAGACAATAACACTTAGATTGATTAACGAATTATTAACTATAATTAACTACGATAATTAAGCACTTAATTAACACTTGAATTAATAATATTAAAACACACATGAGATCACAACTTCATTACTACTTCCTTCAATAGTCATTGTTATTACCCTTAGCATGCAACAGTGATGATATTAATCGAATAACACGAAACTGATAAAAGCCAACTTTTATTGTACTAATACCATTCTACCAAGCATCCACAATTAAGATAGAAGATGAATAAACATCAATTATGTTGAGACCCTATATGTCTACAGAATTTGACAGCATAACGATTTAAGCACAAGTTATTCCTTTTGATTACACAGGGAAAGTAAAACGGTTAGAGTTACCCACTAATCATGCATACTCGTTCATGAACCTATGCTAGTATGGCAAGTTCTAAACCTCAAGATCCACCGTTGCTTCACAAGAGATTAACACCCTATCTTATATGTTCGCGACGCACATAAGACGAATAAGCACAACCAATACTAGATATCATACAATCATCACACACTAAGGTATTAAACAACTAACTAAAGAATTCCATAGTAAATCCGTTACGACCCCATGATCACGATTGGCCCATGATAGCACTCATCGTCATCATGGGTTCATATGAAAACATGATAATAACATACGTGAATAATAACTAAAACTACTTATATTAAACCAGAGTATGTCACAAGAGTAAATAGGTTCAAAGTAAAGAAAACTAGCATCCAACGTTACAACGAAATAAAGAATCACAAGAAAATATGCTTCCTCTTCGTTGCGGTGTGCTAAAACGGTCTTCTTCCTTATCTTCTCGCTCCTTGATTAATACTACGTTCCAACACTCTGTGAAACGTCTCTGAAAACTACTTATATAGGAGTCCCATAAAACCCAGCTAACTCAGAAGTTGGAAGTTAAACAAAACCAGGAGTCTAAAATATTTATTCTAAAATTCCATCCCTGAGCGGCCGCTCAGCATTCCTGAGCGGGCGCTCAGCTTCCTGAGCGGTCGCTCAGCAGAGAGCTGAGCGGGCGCTCAGACCCCTTCTGGAAAATACTCTATTTTTGCTCCAAATCTTTGCTGCAATCTGCTCCTATCTTCCCACTTGCAATGCAAAACACATATCAAGGCTTATTCTTGATGAAATCTCTCCAGAAATGTAATTAATACCCTGAAATGCACAAACACTAGAAAAGCGCATCAAATACACAAAATATTTGATTTCAAGACATCAATTCAAGCCATTATAAGACGTTCTAAGTGGTATAAAATGCCACTTATCAGTTGTACATATATCATATATATGAACATAAATGTTGTGCGTGTGTCATAAATAAAGCATGTCAGAATTCTATTACCACTAAAGACAGATTCAACACCACCATCAACAGTTTGTTTATTTTTAGTCTCTGATTTGACAATTGAAGGCAGAGTGATACCTACATAAATCAGTTTGTAAAGCATAGTTGCACGTTAAGTATGATATATATATATATATATGTTATCTGGATTGAAAACGGATTAAGAATAAAACACTTACAATTAGATATGGTATTGGGTTGTTATTGCAAGGCGGTGTGTGATTTTACCAGAGCCTAAGACTAAATTTTTTTACAAATAAACAATATATTAAATAACAAACCTATAGAAGTAAATTGGAAATATGAGATATTGATGTAACATACTAATTGTTAACTAAATGTTGTCTAAATAACATACGGCTATTGGCAATATGAGATTTGCGACAATATATTATAGAATATAAATGATACCAGAATGTCATCAAGTGACGTACCCAGGCTATTTAGAGCAAAATTCGCTTTATCAATACCTGTTAAGTGAACTACATAATAATAAATGGATATGACAAAAACAACAATGAACGATGCAGTGATACAATGTGTTAATATATGCTTTGAATACAAAATATCGTGTTCGTTAGTTGATTGATTTTTTAAGTTCATAATAGAACTATCCTGAACCATATGATTCATGTTGAGCAACCTATTACGTAGAAATATGTCCAAAGCTGACTCACGGCCTCGACAAACTACACTAACAATTAAAATTTATACATTACTAAACTCAATAATTTGATGCTACATTACGGATCTTTCATTTATTGAATAAAAGATAAAGATTGTACTCACCGGACAATACGGATGCTTCGGTGTTTGTTACAGGCTCAACTATATTTCGTCGGATATTTAATATATTTTCGTCCAGAAGTTGGAGAATCAAATCACATATCTATCCACGACCTCGTCGCTTAACAGCTAAAACGAATAATAAAAGTGAGAACGATGACTATAAACTATCAATACCAATTATGAATTAAATAGGCTATAACGTTTAAAAAAAATTATGCGACATGGTTTGATTATGCAGATTCATATCAGGAATGTTGTCTTCAAAGGTAGTAGAACGTTTGTTCCCATTCATAACTTCAATGTTATGTAATTAGTCCAATGATAATGATTATTGTCAAACAATAAAAATAGGTTTTGTTAAAACATTAACAACAATATGTACACGATTGCACAATAGATAACATGTCATCAATAATACAAATTCGATAGGAGATGATTATATATACAAATGTTGAATTTCATGGATATGGCCTGTTATAAAGAAGAAGAAGATAATGATTATCGAATCAAGGAAAATAGTAATAATTTTTTAATTTGAATTAGTGTAAGCTTGAATTGTGGATCTATAATTGATCTAGTATAATAACAAATTTATTTTAATAATATATTTGATCTTTTTAATATTGATAATTGATTTTTTTTAATAATTTTAAAAACCCATTTAAGAAGTGGATAGTCCATGAATCCATGTTAATTTGTATAGGAAATAGTATGTTTAGGAAAATGGGTCGGCCCACTGGTCAAATTTCAAAACTACGGGTTATCAATTTTTACAATAGTGTCATTTTGAGTACAAATTCTTAGGAATTTTCACTAGTGCTCATTAAGATATAATAGATAATATGGATGTATTAATTAGTCTAACTCATTATTACATATATTTATTAATATTTCATCATTTAAAATAATTTATAACTATATATATTACATATATCTTGATATATTTTAAAACCGAACATAATTTTAACACAATTTTAAAAATTTATTATTTTGAGTGAATGTATTAAATACAAAGATTATTTTTAAAAAAAAATAGGTTAGTGTACTAAGACTTCAGTGTGAAAAGCACAAATTATTTTTATATGAATGGTACAAGGAACTATTATAAAAAAACATAGTTGTCATTATACAACTAAAACTAAACGTACATAAATATTAGATCGAAAGATATACGTAATATAATGCTGAAAGTTTTAAACATATATAATTGTAACAAATATCGAACTTTAATGTATATAAGAAAAATAGTTGAGCAAATTTGTGAGGCCATTAATCTTAGGACACATACTCCTCGAATATTATTAATCCCACAATACGAAGGTTTTTAGGGTGACAAGCACAAATTATTTTTATGTGAATGTTATAAGAAACTTTTATAAGAAAGCATGGTTGTCATCATACGACTGAAACCAAACGTACACACATATTAGATCGAAAGATATATGTGGTATAATGCTAAAAGTATTAAACGTATTTATATATAACAAATATCGAACTTTCATGTATATAATAAAACAATTGAGCAAATTTGTAGGGTTATTAATCATACGACACAAACTCTTCGGAGATCATTTATCTCACAACACATATTTTCGCCAAGATCAATAATCATTTAACTTATTTATCACACAGTTTATTCGTATTTTGAACAAACTTGTGTCTTACACGGGTTAAAGAGTTAGTTCTAATTAAAATATTAGCTTGTAGAAAATTGAAAGAGTCATAATCATAATGATAAATTTTATCTATTTTACTTCAAAACTCGAATAACTTTACTAGATGTTGATAAAAGTTAAAATGTGATAAATTGGACTCCCCAATTAAATAAAAAATATATTAATATTTCATATTATATGTGTTTGTATATATATATATATGATTCATATAATAAAATTATACTAATTCAATTATATTTGTGAGTACAAGTATGAAAAGCAGAGTAAGCTGAAACTCGAAATCAGATTAATTTATTATTCAAAATTATTCGAATAACTCGAGTTTGAGTAAGTAAAGCTCAAAATGGGATTAATAAATTATCCGAATAACTTAAGTTTGAGTTAGATTAGATTATGATCCAGGTGAATTTAAATAGTATTCCTCCATCTCATTTTATTTGTCACATTTTCTTATATAAAAGTCAAATTGATCAAATTTTGACAAAATATTAAATATTACTCTTATATTATTTAAAAAACTAAAAATTATATATTAAAGTAGATTAAATCTACTTTCCGATGATGTAATTTTTTTATTTTGTTCAATTAAAAAGTATTAACAAACTTTGGTCAAACTTTAGTTAATTTGACTAAATCAAAATCAAATGTGACAATTAAAATGAGATGAAGGGAGTAATTTTTTTAATAGAGATGGAGATCTCCAAAAAAAGTTAGACGTTTATTATCGGTCGTAAACATTTATTTATCATAAATTTATAATAATATACGTTTATTAAAAGTTTCCCGCTTAGTTAAAACAATACTTCTGGCGCCAACCCACCTAAGCCTCTTTCTATTTTCATTTATGCCTCCCTCTCTCTCTCTGTGTACATTCATATTCACCAGCTTATACTGAAAATGGAGACATCACAATCGAAATCGTATTTTAAGGACATCAAATCCAGAGAACTCAATGGATTTCGAGGTAACCCCTTGTCATGAAATCATTTATATTCAATAAATTAACATAGATAATGAAATAGAAATGAATTGATGCCCCCCCCCCAGTAAAAAAGCGAGCATATGAAGAAAATGAAAGTACAATTGAGTATAATCAAATCGGAGCTGTAGCCAGTCAACATGACGGTAAACCTTCACCTCCAATGGCCCTCTCTTTCTGCAAGGTATAATCGAATCACCACTTGCTATAATGTGTACTTACATACATTTTTTTTTTTAAAATTTTAAATTTGGGTGAATTTACAGACAAGTAAAAATGCCCATATAATTGCTGTGACTGATGAGCGTGGCTATGTTAGTTTCTACAACACCAGATCTAAATTTACTTGTTCATCGCAGAATGCAGGTTAGCATTTGCCCTATTGCTTCATTTCTTAGGCCACCCCCAAACTACTTATTCCTTCTCCTCATTTGTTTGCAGAAAAAGCTAAACTGCGGGAATGGGTAGCTCATGATAATGCTATTTTCGACACTTGTTGGATCAAGGTACTCCTTTTTTCCTTCTCATTACTATCTTTTCTTTTACTGTCAATGTCATTCTATTTCTATTTAGTCTTCTCCTATTTTTTTAGAGTCCTTAAACTTAATGGCACTCTCGGGGTCAATCACATTGCTAAATGGACTTGCCAGCTTCTCTCCCTCTCTCTCTCTCTCTCTCTCTCTCTCTCTCTCTCTCTTTTAAGTTTTTAATTATAAAATTGGTTTGTCTGAGTTGAACTTTCTTTTGTTACAAAATTCGAGGATATCTTGATATATTAACATGCATCTTGATTATATTTTCTTGTGTAGGACGATACTAGTATCTTGACAGCTTCTGGGGATCAAAGTGTAGGTTACTTTGCTGTAAACATGTTTTATTTTTTTTTCATAATTTATCTCAAACTCTTTATAATTACATGTGTATCTGGATTCTACAGATAAAATGGTGGGATGCACAGGAAAAGAAATGCCTTGGTGTGCTTATAGGTCACACAGGAAGTGTAAAATCTATTTGTCCTCATCCAACCAATCATGGTATGTGCTTATTCTTTTTCTATCCACTCTACTTCTCTGATTTTTTTTAAAGATCCTGAAATCAATTGTGTGTATACGTATGAAATAATCGTATCCGTTGCATTCTCTTAGACGTCGTTGTCTCTGGTTCAAGAGATGGGTCATTTGCTCTATGGGACTTGAGATGTCATGTGAGTGGGCAGGGACCAATATGTATAATGTGAGTTATATTATTTTTTTATCAATTTCTACTGATTTTATGAAACTTACAAATTTCTAAGTTGCAAACGGCAGACCTTGGGTACACTGTCCTACTCTCCGAAAAGCTTATTTTTATCTGTAATTGTAGTTTTCAATTGTACATTTCTGCAGACCAACTATGACTGTTCCTGGGGCTCACAGTTCAACTTATGGGTGGCGAGCTAGGCGTGGCAAGGTTTCTGCTTAAACATCTCTTCCAACCTCCAATTCATTTTCTTGTGCACTTCACTAAAGTATTCTTGTCTACAGTCTGCTTCCAGGAGCATTACTTCAGTTCTCTATCTTAGGGATGAGATGTCGATTGCTACTGCTGGAGCAGTGGACAGGTGTGTAAGAAAAAATGGTCCCTATTGATGGACAAGTAAATTTGGTTTGAATCTCTATGTTGGTGAATGGACAAGTATCTTAGTTTACAATTTGCCTTTGTTTCAGTGTTGTAAAGTTCTGGGACAACAGAAGCCTTAAATCTCCAGTTACCCAGGCATGCTCGGATGCTGGACTGTCTACTCAAAAGGTAAGTCAGAAGTTTAACAAAATTACCACACTGGTCTAGATGGATATTTTTCTGCGAAAACAGAATAATGAGAGAATCTAACTTTCTGTGCTGGTAGCTGATAACTTGGAATAGTTCATAAGCAATTTTAAAATGACAATATTACATGTTCATGATAAACTTAATATAGGCCGGTATAAAAATATGTAGGTATCATTAAATAGCGCAGTTTAAATTAAAGGATTTATTTTTAAGGTTCACAACAGAAAAACACAAGGGTATATTTATATATACACAATTGAATTGTGATAATACTTTATTATGTATTAGAAACCGTTAAACCTCAGGTAATTAATTATTAACTGAGGTCATCCTTGAGACCATTATTTTCTTTGATATATGCATCAAAATTAGTTGATCGTTTTGCACAAATTTCTTCAGGATAGACGATTATATGGTATAACTAGCTTGTCACAAGACTTAAACGGAGTGTTTCTTTCAGCTTCATGCATGGATAAAAGGTATGCGTATTCTTTGAACAGCAGTGGATTAATGTTTAATATTGCCAAATTCATCTAGAATAGAAGTCCTTATTAATAATGGCCAAGTCTGTCTTAAATTTATACAACTTGAACTGCAGAATATATCTCTATAATATGCTCCAGCTTGAAAAGGGGCCTATCAAATCTTTCTCCGGATGCCAAATTGGATCATTTTTTGTGAAGGTAAGTACTAGTTTACTACCATGATGAGAAGTAGAGTTTCAGTTAAATGCTTCCTTTTATTTATATAGTATTGTTCTCAATAAACTGCAGTCAGCAATGAGCCCTGATGCCGCCCATGTACTCAGTGGTTCCAGTGATGGAAATGCCTACATATGGCAGGTTTGTTTCTCTCCTCAAGGCCTATTTGCTACTTTTTTGTTCACCTATGTTCTGATATCTTTGTGTGTACAAATTAAGGTGAACAAACCCGAAGCAGAGCCCATTATACTAAAAGGCCATAGTGGGGAAGCTACAGCAGTAGACTGGTACATTTATAACTGACAAAATCAAATGTTCCTTATGACTAAATGTACTCAAAGAACTCATAATTTTTTCTTTTGCAGGAGTCCATCCGAGTCTGGAAAAATAGCTACATCCTCAGATGATTTAACGGTGAGCTATACCATTCAAATAAGCACATAAACAAATTTATATTAGCCATTGTAATTTGTCAACATTTTTTAAAAACTCTGACTCGATATATCTCTCTATATATAAATGTATATGTTTCATGTTCTTGTGTTGGTGTTGATAATCATGTTGCTTCACTTTTTTACATGCTCTGCACTCTCTGTTTATTTTTCCTTGTTAGATTCGATTTTGGGATATTAGAAGCAGTTGCTACTCAAAAACAAGATCTCCATCTTCAGTGAGAAGGAGAATCATGGCACTTCCAAATATGCAATGCAGAAAGCTTTTTATCAGCGAAGAACCAAAAGTTGGTAAACTAAAAACTGACACATTCCCTGAAGATGGAGCTATGTACCAGACCAACTTAGAAATTGGTGTTGCAATGCCACAGGTCAGTACCCCTAAAAAGCTGAAAGGAAGATTTATGTCTACTTGGAAACCTGGTGAAAGGTTTGGGAAAACCCCCGAAGCTTTTCTTGAAAGCCCTTCATCTGTTTTGTCCACTCCTTGCTCCTTAAAAGGGAAAACAATACGAGATTACTTTTTGTCTACTTCATAGAGATTGACCAGTTCTAGTGTCACCTCTGCCGTGCAGTACTATTGGTATTGGAGTCAGATTAGCTCCTATCTGGACAATGTAAAGCAAGTCCAATTTTAACAATTTGATTCATTGGTTGATGTATAGTTTTCAGAACTAATGCAATTTCATGGTAAATTAATCCCTTCAAGGCTTCAAGCTATAAAAAGAAAAGTGAAACAAGTTTGGTGACTTCTGACATCTGCCGGCCCCTTGTTTTTTTTAGCAATACAGCGGTACTGGAAGATGATGATTCCCCTATAAGAATAAAAGGGACTTAAATGACATGGTAACAAGAGTAACCGTTCACATGATCACATCTTGATTTAGCAGCATCTAAACTAAATCATTTATTGTCATTATTTTACTTTTATAAGTTTACTTTCAAGATTGAATTACTGTATTTTATAGTATTTTAACTAGCAATTAATACTGAGAAACAGTATATTGGTTGGACAGGACAATACTAAGATGTTGGCATTTTGATTTTGAATAAAGTTCTCATCATGATGGTAATTTTATAGAAGGCCCTAATTTTTATGCACATTACTGGGTAACTAGTTTAATTCTAAGAAGAAACCTGCGTAGTTTATTGTATTAAAATATGCCAAGAGCATCGTGTTATTTAATTTCTTTTTAAAGCATCATTTTAATTATATAGAAGCAATAAACAACCGGCAAACTCTTGTAGCTGTGTGTTTAACTGTTTATCAATCAAAGAAAATAAGAAACTATTGGAGTTCCCCTTAAAAGCAAAGCAAGTAATCTTGTCATTCTGCCAGCATTACATATATTATCCAAAGTAGAAACTGAAGAATAACCAAGTTGACAAGATTAGGAATTATCTTAGCCGATTTTCAAGCTTAATTTAGGAATAATCATAAGTCTTGAGATCATGAATGATCAAAAATAAAAATAAGTTGACAAAATGTATCCATCTATTAAGTCATCATGTCATTCTGCTAGCATCACAAATTATTCTTTACAAACAGTTACAACAAAGCAAGTCTCGCACAAAAACAGAAGTTTATTCCGCATCATGTATTATACAAGTGAAACTCCCCAAGATCCAACTGAAGTATGGGCATCTGACTCAGTCATAGGATATCTTTTGGAAATCATTGATTGATTGATTGGGCTTTACAAAAGTGCATGTGTACATATCTACTGTAGACCTCTAGATGGGGAACGTAATGTCCTGCATCACCTCTGGTTAACAAGGATGTATGAGGACAGCTTAAATAATTTGAACTGACCTTGGGGGAAGGAGTTGCTACTGAATAACATACAGGTCTTGTTTAGCTATGAAGTAGCGGCCAATTACGTCCCCTGCTTCCACTATAAACTGTTCTTGAAATGTTCCCATGCGCTGGCTAGGTATGTCAATAGACAGGTCTTTAAAATTTGGAACACCTTCAACTTGTATACCATCACCACAGATCAGAAACTGGTTCCCGATGATAAAAGATCCTGACACACGAATTGCAACTCCATCTTTACCATGAGCACGACACTGTAGTTTCTCCACGATGTGCACTAGCTTTTCAGGAGGCCAGTCCCCAGCTAATGTAGCCCGGATGCTGGACAAGGCCTTGAATATATCATTTGGACCGGTGGATTCTTTTCCAGAGAAACTGATACATATTAGTAAACAGCAAGAGATGATGAAAGTGAACAGACCCAAAAGACTAACCTCAAAAGTATCACATCCAACCTTAGATTATCTTTCATAGTGCATTTCATGCAAGCAATCACATTATGCAATGCCAAAACATTAGTCTGGATTCCTCAGAATTATACCTGAAGACTGAACTTTCAGTATACAGGGTCTTCGTGTGTTGCCAAAGTTCATCAAGTCCGTCAAAAAGTAAATAATAGTGCATTGTCAGCATCTGCTATCACATAAATAGTACAAAGGGTAACTACAGAGACAATGACGGTATTTCTGACATTTTAATTCGTCACTGGTATAAGAAACCTAACAAACTACAGAGACAGATGACGGCATATCTTATATTTTAGCCACTGGTATAAGTAACCTGAAAACACAGGTGCAGCATATTCCACTCTTATAATATCTAGTTAGCAATCTATTAGTGAAGGTGACATAACCTACATCTGCCAGATCCTTCATCCTCTGTGTTGGATCAAAGATGCCACGGACAAATACTGCTAAATCCACAGTGGCAGCATCATGCTTTTTAACGAATGGGTGAGAAAGGAGCTGTTAAGAAAAGCAGACAGAGAAGCATTGATATTATATATGCCATAAATTAGATAGGAACACTATAGTACACATAAAACATTAACAGAAACGGCCCGACTGTTTCACATATACAATAATATCTATATATATATCTCCAAACTGTTATAATTGCATCAGTCCCCCTCCCCACTTCTCTCCTTTAATACTAAACCAATCACAGTAATTGCAAATGAAAATATACACCTAAATACGTAAACAGATCATTATGCATTCCCCCAAGAACCCACAACTCTGATATGATTGCACATCTATATATATTAACAAGACCTGTCACTCATTAGTTGGCAAGGCCAAGGATTTCCGATGCGGAATGAGAAATTAAAACAGTAATTTGTATTCATTTTACCTTCAATATTAATTATTTAGGAATATGGTTGATTGAAATTTATTTAGTATTATTAACATAAAATATATAGAGTATCAGGAATATTCTAGATCATTGATACAAGGAACGCGGTACGGTCCCGAGAATCGCGAATCAAATCGTTCGTCCCGGAACACGGTTCGTTTCCGTCTCAGATCGCCGGAATTCGTGTTTGGTTCGTCATTTCCGGCGACCTATCCGACGACCCATGTAGTTACCCCGACTCGTCACAAGAAAAGAAGAAGAAGATTATGGTGGGAAAAGAAGGCATGACAGGGATGAACAATGGAAGACGAAAGAAGAAGAAGAAGAAGAGTTAGAAAAGAAGATGAAGAAAAGTAACGGCTGTATATGTATATTGGGCCTGTATGTATAAAGTGAATGGTTTATGATGTATGGATGTAGACAGGTGTATGGTTTGAGTTCATTTTTAGATGAAAAGACTGCCAGCTGTCTTCCACAACAATTATGTACATTTTATATTAATGTCCATATTTTAAATGTATATGATAAAAAATGAAAGAAAAAAGAAACATGAGCCGTAACTTGCGATGCTTTAATTTAGGATTTAATTTTTTTAAAATTTTAATTTCTGTTTTGAATTTTATTTACTTTTTTTTATATTTAAATTTTGACTTTTCTTTACATATTATTTTTTTACCATCTTTATATTTTATATAAGTTTTACTTGTCCATATCCCCGTGTCCAAATCCCCGTGTCCGATCCTTTTAAAACGTATCCCCGAGTCATTGATTTTGAAGTTTAAAGAGTCAGACACCCCGATCCGTGTCCGTGTCGGATTATTGAGTCGCATTCTAGTTGTTAACTACAATTTTTTTAAATAAATCGTTCACTCATTATTTTTCATATCTTAATAAAAATAGTATTTCTAAATAAGGATTGTATTTCTTTTATAATACCTATTTTTTGAGTCGTTATCTCGTCAAAAATATTTATCATGCTATTTTAAATCTTTGTATATGAATTTATTTTTTTTAAAGTAAAATTATGAAATTTAAATGTTTGATTTCTTTGACATTTGTTGTAGCAATATTATAATAAATCGTACCCGTACGTTCCCTCGTCCCCGTGCGTTCCCTCGTCCCGGGTTCATCCAAAACAACCTTCCGCGTATCCGAATTCGTACCGCGTCTCGAATCGAATCGCGTACCACGTAACATTGTTCTAGATCATAGTAATATATAGAAAAGGACTTCTTTTCTTTATTAATAGGATTTCTCTTGGTGGTTAATTTTAGGAATTTAATCCTATATAAGGAGATGCAATCATTCACTATTTAAAGACTTTGATTGATTATTGAAATTGAGATTATTTGTTATGGGTTGCGATCCATGCATATTCTCCTATTTTTGCGGCTGAGAAATCCTAGGGATAGTGGTTCTGCGGTTGGATCACCTTAGGGCAGTGAATTTCCGGGGTTAATTCACTCAAATCTATCTTCTCTTTGTTTCCCTTTTTGTCCTGCATCAAACACCTTGGCAGTAGGTAGCCACTTTCATTGCTTATGCATATAGAAGATGAAACAGCTCACATACTGTAGGTGTAAATAGCTTCATATAAGATTGTAGAAAGATTAAGAGAAGCTTCGTTTAAGACGCTTTCCAAGGTGATGGGAGGTTAACTTATTCTTTTTCTGCCTAGCTCTAATAATATGCTTCTACCTTCCAGGGTTGACATACATATCGATTGAACAAGTCTAGGTACAAAAGTTTTCTAACAATAAAATTCCAAAGATTCTTTGCAAAAACCTATGAATCTATATGACTAGTCGCCAACACATGAGGCAGTACTCAAGTATCAGCTTACTACTAAACATGTAATATTTACAAAATTTTAATAGAACTCTTGATTAGCCTAACTTTAATACCATTTCAGGTACCACTTTAGCAGCAAATCTGTTTAGAAATTGTTGCACATTACAAGTGCCTAAATGGAGAATTTAACAAAACATAATCACCTACACAATGGTATGAAAGGATATCAAATCAACCCTAAAGTTTACGAAGCAGAAGAGCATAATTAGAAGGGGAATGAAATGAAGAATATATTATAAATTCTTAAAACTTACATTCATTAACTGTCACTACTATTCTCCTGCCGCACTTGATTGAATTTGATAACTTGAGAATAGAAAATTTTGTTTAACTCAATTTTCGTTAGACATCTCTGCAAACAAATATAATGTCCGAAATCCCAATTTGACAAACTTTATCCCTAAAACATTGACTGTAACTAATGTTTGCTCAGGTGCCATGTTTCGTCTCTCCAACACGAACAACATGAACATATAAGTACATATCAGCATTTCTCCTAGTCACAGCTTACAATAAAAGTAAAAAAATTAAACCCTAACCTTCTTTTTATACGTAACACACCCTCTTCCTAATAATCACACTTTCAGTAACTCGCAGATTTAACCATCTCATTCAACTGCTAACCAACACAATCAATTTCCATTTTAGCAATTCTTCCATATTTAATTTTTAATAATGGAGATTACAAACTATTCGAGTAAAATTAACTGAGAATTGATTATAGTTTGAACTCATTACATAACCTTTTTAGGTATATATGATATATGCCAGGTGCCACGTGAAATATGTCCTAATTAAAAAGTGACAACTAATCATTTGTCCATGCAGGAGACAAATCATAGACAATTCAGTAAAACTAACCTAGCTAGAATGTAAGGTTAAGGTTATTGCGTTATTTTTTTTCAGTTCACTTTCTTGTAAATATGAGAACAAAATTATGATTATTCTAAATATATGACAACTAATCATTTGTCCATGCAGGAGACAAATCATAGACAATTCAGCAAAACTAACCTAGCTAGAATGTAAGGTTAAGGGTATTGCATTATTTTTCTTCAGTTCATTGTCTTACATATATGAAAACACAATAATGACTATTCTAAACACAAGACAGATTGTTAATTTTTTTAAGTAAAAAAGTCTAGCAATAACTAGTGCATGTTTTTGTGAATGACCTCGTACTAGTAAAGGCCTTCTCCTTCACTTGACTTAGACGTCCATATCAATAGTCCACCACCATATATATACAAGCATAATATAGTTACATACTTACATCTATAACTGCCTTTTGATTACCTGTTCCGCTGTTGGCCTTGCTTCTGCATCTTTCTGCAGGCAAGCATCAATAAATGAGCAAAATTCTGGCGTAAAAATGTCATTTGGTGGTGACGGGGATGGATCCTCGAGGATCTGTACCAATAAACCATGAATTGATTACTTGATTACTAGCAAAAACAAATCAGATTTAGAATCAAAAGATATTATTAGCTTTAACATTCGAGTTAACTATAAATAACCTAATAGGAGCAAGTCGTAACTATATTCATAAAATTGTGGGAAAACCACTCAATACACTATATTTAGACTGGATTTATAATTGTAAACTATTAGTTATAATGGATTTCGTGCATTGTTAATTATTAAATTAAAAAAAATCAACGAAAACTGTAGACACTGAAATACACTATTTATATTTCTCACTTGCTGAGGAACATAATATGATGCTGAGTAGGCAGTAAAAGTCAACCCACCACAACATTACTTCGAGTCAGAATAGGGTTATATTTTATTACAATTATGAACAAAAAGTTTTGGACATGACTGATTAATAGTGGATAACAGATATGATTGCACAGTGTAGTGCATTAACAAAGAAACTATACCAGAAATCACAGTACTCCAATATCGTAGACAGTTCGTGTTGACAAAAGAAAAATAGTTGGAAATCTTGATGCTCTGAATCGAGCTATGACAACATACCATGCACAATTACCAAGAAATATGAATGCATCGTTGAACAGAATATATGCAGTATATAACATCAACTGCACCTGCAACATGAGATTAACTGGTCCTTCAGTAGCTGTATAGGGAAATTCTCCAGTACCACACTCAAAAAGTGCAAGACCGAGGCTCCAAATATCAGCTGGATATGAGTAGCTTTCGTTTCTAATTCTCTCAGGTGACATGTATGTAACAGTTCCAACAAAAGTGGCACACTGAGAGACAAAATATTTTTTAAGTTTAAAATTTTCCTCGTATAGGAGCCTAATATGTAATGTTGCACAAGTTGTGACCAACATAAAAATAAGTTAGCCCAAGAAACAAAGAGGTAAAAGTGAATTGTGTTATCTAGCTGTCACTAACCATGGCCATCGAATTTTCTAAACCAGCACTTATGCCAAAATCTGTTATCTTTGGCTCCCCCTTTAGATTTACTAGCAAATTTGCTGGTTTTATGTCTCTGTGAACTAGGTGTCTAACTCCGTGCAAGTAACTCAGGCCCTGTTAATTTAAGTACAAAGTGAACATTACTGAAGAAGTATATACAGCATATATGATAAAAGAAGATACAAGCGGAACTGAAGGAAGGATGCTTACATGCAAGAGTTTTCTAACCATTAAAGAAAGCACTTCTTCTGGTATCTGCTTCCGTACTCGTATAATGTCTGCAAGGGAACCCCCATCCATATATTCTAATGCTATGCTGATTTGCCCAGAGTCAGGAGTATAAAACGCTCCGTAGAATTCAACAAGACCCTGATAACATGGTGCCTCACATAATGTTCTTATCTCAGTGAGAAGCTGTTGCCTTTTCTCCTGATAGACATATTTGTACAAGTTACTGAATACAAGACATTAGGCTAATTTGCTAGGACAGATTGTGTTAGTGTGTACTGCATCCTCAGATGTATCATGACTGTATAAGTTTAGCAAAAGTTGCAATAAATGGTGTCCCAGAATAGTTTCAACATCCTTGGGGGAATCCAAAGTGTGCCTATTATAGTACTGGTTCTTTTTCCTTGGTTTACTATTACTGCATAGATCTAAATTTTACATTTTTATCACTTTTCTTGTACATTTCTATAGGATGACAATGCCTGATCAGAGGAGTTTACAATCCCATAGATATGAATTAAAAAGTTGTTTGAAATCTAGTCCTATAGGATAATAGTGCTCTAAATTTAGAAAAGTAAGGTAATAGTCTCGGGAATGTTATATGTCGCCTATAGAAAGATTAGGCATCCGACTGCATGGGACAGGTGAGTTGTTTTGCATCTTGATTTTTGATTTGCCTTAGGTCCTCTCTAATAGCAATAACAAATTGTTATCCTTATCAATCAAAATATTCCTCTGCATTGGTATATTAGTAGAAGGAAGGAAGATGGATAAAATATGCATACCTTCTCAAATATATTAATCTTCTTCAAGGCAATAATTCTATGCATCGGTATATGAATAGCTCTTTGAACAACACTACTTGCACCACTACCGATGGCCCCAAAAACCCTCATCTCATGAGAAGCACACTTATATGTCTTTTCACCATGCTCCGAGTCGTCCACTGAGCGCGAAGTGCATTTTTGTAGCCCGAGCTCATTAATGTTGTACACACCATAAGAACGACTTAGTAAATTAACAGTTCCACCATCAGAGAGCTGAAGAAACACATTTTCTTTAATTTAGATCTAAAAAAATGTTTAAATGCACACTAGAATACTCCTTGAGGGAGGAAATGTACCATGTAAGAATCAGAAGGGTCCAAAGTTGATCCACATGAGAAGCCCTTTTCAGCATCAAATAACGGTACAAGCTTCTTTTTTAACTCTTCCAACCCAGCCATGACCAATTGTATCAAAGTTCTCCTTTCCTAACAAGCAGCTGATAAAAGCCAAAATTCCATGACACTTATCCCACCAGCAGATACCAATTACCAACATCTAATATTCTTAGTTAACATTATATTAGGCGAGATATAGTTACGCGTCTTGTTAAAGATATAACATGATTAAATAAAGCCCCCCCCCCCATAATTGAAGTACATAACACATTCATCAACAACCATACCGTTTTTCCTTGAGAAAGCATACAAGTATACCAAGTGAAATCATACATTACAGCAAGGGTAATGTCATCACTTAGAATAAGAATCAGTGATGGTACTCAACATACTGACATATGTGTCTGTTTAATGCAAAGTCAAACTACGTTCAATTCCAGCAAAACTAGTTCCTATCAGTACTAAAAAAGACTAAACCGATATTGGCAGGTTCAAGTCATATCCATAAAAAACTAATGTTATATAAGCATCCATTAACTGGCTAATTTGTATCCAATTTACAAACAAATTTGAGGTAGAGACAATCCATCACAAAAAGAAGCTTAGAAATGGATCCTTTAAAACTATACAAACATAAAAGCAAGGGCATTTGAGGTTAAGAAAAATAAAAACAAATTGAGATGGTTTTAGCCTCCGAATATATCCCCAAATTAAATTATGAAGAAATGAGAGAGAGAGAGAGAGAGAGAGAGGGAGGGAGAGGGAGAGGGAGAGGGAGAGGGAGGGAGAGAGAGAGAGAGAGAGAGAGAGAGAGAGTTAAAAACCCTAAAATTGAGATTGAGTAAAAGGCAATTATAGCGATACAAAATGACAACGAAGAGAGAATATAATTCGAACCGGCATCAGGAAAAAGGTTAGAAGGTGATGAGTTGCAGTATTGAAAGTTGAAACCAATCCAAGTAAAGGGACAATATGCAAAATTGATGGTGGCGTCCAATATTATGGTGTTTTCCGGTGAATCGTCAGCACATTTTTCTACCCAAGCTCAAAATCACTTGCTCTTCTAATATTATAAATATTACAAAAAATCAATGTTATAAATATTCGTAATAGGAATGAGAGGCCGGCTAAGAGGTTTGTTCAATTTTAATTATCCACTATCATAACACGTGCTATGCGCGGGTTATTTTTAAAAGATGAACCTAAATATTATTTTTTAGTTAAAATTGTCCAAATTGTCATTTTTGAGAAAGAAAGCCCAAAATATCACTTCATAATAGTACATAATATCTCATTTCTTGTACTCACCTAAACGTCACACGAACTGACGTTTTACTGTTATTTTAAATTCCAAATTTTTAAACATTTCAACATTATCATATAGGAGCCCAGAAACTTAAACTCAACTGATTCAATCCGGTGTGCTTCAGACGATTTTTTCTTACTGCTTGCTTCGTGCTCTTCTCCTCTTCATCCCTCTTGCTTTATACAATTTCTGATTTGCTGGATACTTGTCCTAGGTATTGGAATTGATACGAATTACGGTTTATTGTTGTTCATCCTCAGAAATCATGGAATTACATGTATATTTTTTGTTTATTTTTTAAATTGATTCAATATTTTTGGATCATGAGATGCAATTAGTTAATCTGTGTTATTTCATTCAATTAGTTCATCCGTGTTTTCCCCTTTTTAATACATTTTCTTACTAAATATTTTAGAGTGAACAGTGAATACATAGTACTTCAAATCTAATGACAGTAGTTGTTAAGGGGTTTGTGATCCTCCGGTATAATACTTGTTGTTGGTGGCTAATACCCAGTGTCAATCCCGCTTAAATATTTTGCAATGACTAACCATACTAGAACTGTATGATTACCTCTACTGTCATCGATCTCATATTACCCATATATGTTGCCCAATACATTAGGCACACTCTTGATATATTGGATTAAAATTCAGATGTCATCAAGGCAAGGGTTAAGTAGTACAAGGATCCTGCACATACAAGGATGGGAAAATGTTCGGTAAATATTATTGTATCCAATTTGGTACCTCCGTTATATTTCAAGCAGTTAATTAAGGCTAACAATGAGTTAGGTTAGTTAGCTTCCCACCAATTTCCACCCGAGCACTATTTGAATTATTTCCATTAGAATCATCACTTCGTCCATCTTTCTTGATCTGATCAAATATATATAGTAACAAAGTAATTAGATTAGGTTACATATATATATATATATATATATATATATATATATATATGTACTGGTAAATATTGTTTATCATTACTGCATGGTGAGAGGTTTTGTTTGAGGTATTAGGAGAATAAACTTCTTGGCCACCATAGAAAATAGATGAGCTATAGTAGCAAGGGTTTGATAACTCATTTTGATTGTAAATCGTGACTTCTAGTTTACCCTATTTTATATCTCTTGTTTATCCGTCTTAATATTGGTTTCTGAGTTGATCATTACTTATTTTCCATGTTAACGTGTTTATGACAAATACTAATATATTACCATTTTGTGGTTATATACCAAGACACTAGATCATTCCTAACCACACTTTCTTTTTCATATGTTTTTTGGCTGATTAGTAGGCCAAACCTGTTCCATTCTCGTGCCTTTCTGCATTTTTAAGATATCTTTCTTTCAATCTATGTAATCTTTTGCCATTGAACTTATCAAACTTGTCAACACTATTGTGCGATAACTAGATACCTGTAGGATCTTTATGAGCTGGAAGCTCAACTTCCTAGTTTACAACTCATTATCCTCAATTCTGGACATCTATGTGCCATTAACGACTAAAATCCCAGACCTCAAAATTAAATGTAGACCTAAAATATCTTTTACCCATATAATCATATCATATGATTTTAGTTATCAGAGAAGTTGTTTAACAGTTTGGATGATTTAACAAGGAAATTTAGGTTCACTTTGCCATTCCCTATGCCTGCTTATCCTTTTTATCTGCTGTTCTACAGAATCACATTCCCTGGTTGTTATATAAACTAAGATGTATCTTTAGACTATAAACTAAAATGTATCAAACAAGCCGTCAAAAAAAGAAACTTATGAAGACCATCTTTTATTGTTTTTATTGTTGTTAGTTTATTTAGTTTATAATCTATATTGTGCAATGTTTTTTGAATTTTTTCAAGATGTACTAATATCGTGAATCTTTGCAGGACGTACATCCAGGTCCAGTTAACCTTAACCTTCTTCATCTTCAGCATACACATAGATCTTTAGATATTTGGAGGTTAGGTGGTGATGGTATGTTGAAGTGTCGCCGAAAAAACCCTAATAATGAAGATGATCTTCCACCGCTAGATCTTCGCATGGTCCTTTTACTTTAGTCTACTGGTTTCTATGGTGTTGCTCGAGTAGCATCTTTACAACTGGATTGGAGTCTTATATTAGCTCTTGTTGAGAGATGGCGTCTAGAGACTCATACCTTTCATTTACCTATGAGAGAGGTCACTATTACTCTATAGGATGTTGGTGTTCTTTTTGGACTTCCTGTTGATGGTGATGCTGTTATTTCTGATGTCACCCCTAGCCCTGATATGAGTTGGCGTTCTTATGTTGCTGAGCTTTTTGGTAGAGATCCCGATCCGAAGAGAGACATGAATGGATCTAGAGTTCGGTTATCTTTTATTGCTTCATGTGCTCTAGCACGTTTACCGCAGGATGTATCAGCAGATGATATTCAGTTTCAGGTCTTGTGTTATCTTGTTCATTTGTTTGGTGGTGTACTTTTCACTGATCATTCGGGAGGTCTCTTCCATCCCATATTTCTACATTTTATTCGTGATCTGGACAGTTGCGGAGATTATGCTTATGGTGCCGCAGTTCTTGCATATTTATATAGGGAGTTATGCAAGACAAGCAAAATGGACGTTGATGAGGTTGCTGGTTGTCTACTATTGTTACAGTTATGGGCATGAGAGAGATTGCCCACTCTTACTCCCATTCGCACCTCTTCTACCTTATTTGATGATCGTTTGTGGGAGAGTCAGGTTGCAGCTCCACGTGGTCTCAGATATTTAGCATTTATTAATTTTTTGGGTTTTAGAATCGTTTAAAAGAACTTCATATGATACGAATGGTTAGGGTTTAGGTTATACTTTATTTTCATGTAAGATTAGAATATAATACTTTTTAATTTCTTAGGGTTCATTAATCCCCAAATTGGGTTTTAGAAGCGTTTAAATGAACTTCATATGATACTGAACATGTTAACGTTTAGATGAACTTGATATGATACTGAACGGATTAGGGTTTAAGGCCATTAGGCCCCGGCCCTAAACCCTAGGAACCAGACTTAATTTTCATGTTAGATTATACTTTAACAATTTTTAATTTCTTAGGGTTCATTAATCCCCAATTGGGCTTTAGAAGCGTTTAAATGAACTTCATATGATACGAAACAGGTTGGCGTTTAAATGAACTTGATATGATACTGAACGGGTCAGGGTTTATGGTCCGTGGTTTAGGGCCTAAAGGCCCTAAACCATGGAGTGTAAACCTAATTTTAGCTAGGGTTTAGGGTCGGAACCAGACTTAATTTTCATGTAAGATTATACTTTAACACTTTTTAATTTCTTAGGGTTTATTAATCCCCAAATTGGGATTTGGAAGCGTTTAAATGAACTTCATATGATACTGAATGGGTTAACGTTTAAATGAACTTGATATGATACTGAACGTATTAGGGTTTAAGGCCGTTAGGCCCAGGCCCTAAACCCTAGGAACCAGACTTAATTTTCATGTTAGATTATACTTTAACAATTTTTAATTTCTTAGGGTTCATTAACCCCCAAATTGGGATTTAGAAGCGTTTAAATGAACTTCATATGATACGAAACGGGTTGGCGTTTAAATGAACTTGATATGATACTAAACGGGTCAGGGTTTATGGTCCGTGGTTTAGGGCCTAAAGGCCCTAAATCATGGAGTGTAAACCCTAATTTTAGCTAGGGTTTAGGGCCGGAACCAGACTTAATTTTTATAGAAGATTATACTTTAACACTTTTTAATTTCTTAGGGTTTATTAATCCCCAAATTGGGATTTGAAAGCGTTTAAATGAACTTCATATGATACTGAATGGGTTAGCGTTTAAATGAACTTGATATGATACTGAACGTGTTAGGGTTTATGGTTCGTGATTTAGGGCCTTTAGGCCCTAAACCATGGAGCATAAACCCTATGAATCAGACTTAATTTTCATGTTAGATTATACTTTAACACTTTTTAATTTCTTAGGGTTCATTAATCCCCAAATTGGATTTTAGAAGCGTTTAAATAAACTTCATATGATACGGAACGGGTTAGGGTTTAAATGAACGTGATATGATACTTAACGGGTTAGGGTTTATGGTTTGTGGTTTTGGGCCTTTAGGCCCTAAACCATGGAGCGTAAACCCTTATTTTAGCTAGGGTTTAGGGCCGTTAGGCCCTAAACCTTAAGAACCGGACTTAATTTTCATGTAAGATTATACTTTAACACTTTTTAATTTCTTAGGGTTCATTAATCCCCAAATGGAGTTTTAGATGCGTTTAAATGAACTTCATATGATACGGAACGGGTTAATGTTTAAATGAACTTGATATGATATGGAATTTTAATTTAAATATGAAACTAACTGTTTATTGTAATGTCATTATAGGTATCTTCATGGTCATTCCTACACTAGTACGGGTGGTCGTACCCTTCCAGTTTTTCGGACGCTATTGGATGGGCTTGGACCATCTCAGTTTGTATGGCAGCCTTACTCTCTCGGCATCATTTTTGATCTTCTTGCTTATTGCTTTATTGGTGAGCATGTTTGGTGCTACTGCGGGCCTTTGATATGTATTTTCATAGTCGAGTTTCACTGCCCTGATAGAGTTGCTAGACAGTTTGGGCTCGTGCAGAGTATACCTGTTGATGTTGTTTACTCGGAGGCCGAGCATAATACAAACTTGAGGGGCAATGACAAAATCAGATGGATTCAGAAACATGCAGCTAGCAAATCTATATGGGCACAACGTTTAGATCATTTATTTGTTGGAGATGTGATTGTTGCTGAGAGTGCAGTGCCTGAGTACCATCCTTGGTATTTAGAGAGGACTGTTAGATTCATATCTCGTGTTGGTGTATTTAATCATCGCATTGTAAGTTTTCTTCTTATTTATTTAATTTATTGTATAGGTTGTTTTGCTTTCATAGTTTCATTATAAATGCTTTAGTAATTTCTTTATTTCATTCAAAAATCTTGTAACATGTGTGTCTTTTCTTTGTTTGTTTTTTCAGGATCTTATGTTCAGGCAGATATCTGAGCGGACACAGGTTGTTCTTCCTGATGTGTCTAGTTTTGCTGACCACTGTCGTGATTTTGTCAGTTAGTACATATTACATGGTTTTGATGAGATGCCTGTGGAGGTTCGTCGAGCTAGGCAGTTGGAGGAGAGGCAGCAACGGGCCCATCGAGGTAGATGTGGCGGTGCACGAGCTGCTACTGGTGGCGAGCTAGAGTTTTGGTTGACGATGATCCTGTTGCTGTAGAGCTTGGAGATGATGGTATTCTATTACATACTGATTCTCATGATGTGCCCGAGTCATCTACTCATGTTCGTACTGATCCTATGGTTACGGATCTTGGCGATGATCGGGATCCTCCTGTACATGATATCGTTGCTTATACTATTTCTGTTCATGTGTCGGGATCATCTAGTCGTGTTCAGCATGATCCTCAGATTCTGGATAGGTATGGATATGTTCCCCCTTTTGATCTTGGCTTGACTCCTACTCTCGAGCAGCCTCGTATTGAGGACCCTTCCACTGAGTAGCCTTGTACCGAGGATCCTTCCACTGAACAGCCTCCTCCTTTGTATCATTCTCACCGGCCTACTAAGCGTGTAGCTATGGATTTCTCTATTCCATCATTCAGTCTCCATGTGACACCTACACCTCCTACTGATCCTGATGCCGGTACGGATGTCACTTCTTCATAGAGTACCCATGGCCAGAGTTCCCAGGACCGTCCCGGGAAGTATGGACATTTCTACACTTTTCAAGGTAAACGACGTTCAAAGAGAACTGCTAATCCTCCAAACTGTGGAACAGATGGGCAGAAGTGCGTGAAGAAATGAGAGTAAGCTTAACTTTAAGTTCTTAAGTGTGTGTGTTTAATTGTGTATGTTTATGCATCTTAGTTGTAACTTTAACTGTTTAAGTGTGTGTGCCTTGTCAAATGTATTTCCTAATTTATACTGTATATTTAAAAAAATCATTTTTATGCAGATGATGGAGTGGATTGTGGATTATAGGCACTAATCAAATATTGGAAAATACAGATGATGGAGTCGCTTGTGATTACTTTCTATATTTTTAGGATTTTACTTTTGGAATCTTGTAAAAAAAGTCTAGGAGATTTTGTGTTGTTTATTATGATTCAAACTTTTTAATTATTTTTATTCATTTATTATTTCGTTGTATTATTTTTTGTTGGTGTTTATTCGTATTTTATGGTGTTTATTTTGTTGTTGTATTATATTTTGTTGGTATTGTATTTTGTATAAGAATCTTTTTATTTTACAGTTTAAGTAGTATTAGAAATTAAATTTGAATAGGGGGATTATAGAACTGTTAAAAAGGAACAGGGCAATGAAACTGAAGTAAAACGGCAGATGAACACCCGTTTAGCAGAAATGCTTCTTTATACCCAGTTTTATTGTTTTATAAAAAAATAAATCTAAAACGATATTTCATCACCCGTTTTTAGTGTTTTTAAAAAATGAAGCCTAACGGTTGATCGTGTCCCGTGTTACCTATTACATACCCCCTTTTAAAAAAAATATAAAAATGACCCTAACGGTCTTTTGTGTTATGTTTTACATTTTTTTAAAAAAATAAGCCCCGCAACGTTACTTCGTGTCACATTTTGGTTTTATAATAAAAAAATTAAATGGTAGAAACGGAGGACGGAGTGCCGTTTTGCCTTCTTATTTGTAACACCCAACAAACGCACACAACTGTATCCTACTTCTCACTTTGCAAACATAACTGTCTCCCGCTTCTCACTTTGCAAACCTAAAATTTAAATATCAAGATAAAAAAATTTACATAAATATTTATTAAAATTCTTACAGATTTATTAATGGCTTCGGGTTCGGGATCTGGAGCACAATCGATTACGATGATTGCGTGGATTTATACCGATGGTAATATACGACAAACTCAATTAGAGGGTTACGTATATGATAAACCGGTTTCTAAGCAAGTAAGACTCGATTCTAGTATGAATTTTAATAATTTGCGTGATGTATTATTTTTGAAATTGAAAATTGATAGGAGTTTGTATGATTTTAAGTTGTGTTATCGATGGAAAATTTTCAATGATATGAAATTTGGTATTATTCCGGTTGATGATGATGATGATGTTGAGATGATGTTTGGAATTATTGTTTGGAATGGACCTTCTTTCTTTGTTGAAATTTATTTACAAATAATTTCAAATTGTGCATTGATTGAAACAAGTTCGAGAGTTGTGGAAACTAGTTCGAGAGTTTCCGAGAGGAGTGGTAGTAGGGGTTTTTGTGACGGCCTCAACCCCGGGGTCAGGAGTTGACGTCACTAAATATAATTACCAGAAATATAAACAACAAGATTATTATTAATATTAAACTACTACGACCCCAAACCAAGATCCGATCCAGGTTCAAGTATGATCCAAGCTACACATTATTACAAACCATTTATTCAAAAGTCTGACGCACACTAACTTATTCAGCAACTCATCAGACCGCACATGGTCTGATACTAACTACCTCTGAGGAGCCGGGTCCTGAAGGGGCTGAGACACGGTTCTGCCAAGGTCTGATCGGTCTTCTAGGCATCTGCGATACATATATAACAGGTTACAAGGGTGAGTATAATTGCTCAACAGTACCAACATATGAATATTAAGATAAAAATAGTAATGTAAACAGTTATAGGAACATAATTATAATCAACATAAAATCTAAATCTGTAGATCATTTCGAACCACAGTATATAAAGAAAAGCTGAGATAACTGGATATCACTGACTAGCATGCTTTTAACAAAACAAACGTAGTAGTGTGTTGTGTAAGTATCAGAGTCCAATTTTAGCATGCTATTCACATTTATAAATCCACTGTATCAATTTCTAATACCCTTACAGGTATCACAAAGCCAAATCAGATATGTAACGGATATGTGAAGACAGCTGATCAGGCTATCAACACCAGCCGACTCTAACTGCCATCCCATTTACCTGTTCCGGAACTCAGAGACTACCTAGGTCTCTGACCTGCTGGATTAATCGGTTATGAATTGCGCGCAACCGAATTAGCCAATTACGCCACCTCAATAGGCCTACTCTGACCCCTATGTATCCCATATCTGATCATTTTATCCAGTTTTAAAAATACTTGTACCTATCTCATTTCAAAACTATTTATTTTAACAACACACGTAAAACTGATTCACTAATCATTTTCATCTGAGGTAGGTACCTTTCAAAGTTACTTTTTCCCCAAAATAGGTTTAAAACAGTGATTTATAACTACAGGGGATACGTAACTTAAAACGTTTCTGTTCCTTTACGAGAATAAAACAACAGTTTATTCATATGCACTAAACCATAAAAGAATGGTCAGGGGTACTTGCCTTGCAACGCTTTCAGAAACTCTAAGTAGTTGTTACGCTGACTTCGGTCCTGGCGAAACTCGATTGGGATCTACAATAACAGAATACCCTAATCAGTTACACCGACATGCTTGATATCCTCAAATCCTAAAAGCCCAATTGATAACCCGACTCGTATTATATATATATATATACACAATCACGTAATCACATAGTCTGTATTCAAAAAAGGGTAATATGTTTCATATTATATAGTACGTTTCTCGTATTTAAAATAAATTTTTAGAAAATTTTGGCAACAACTTTTCTGTTTATAAGCCTACCCGTCGATTACAATCGGCGTTAATATTCACAACCATCCACAACCCACAATTCGCAACACAATTCCAAAATCATTTACATACGAAACCGGTTATACGAATTATTTTATTTATTTATAAAGTTTAGGACTCAGATTATGATCATCACTGTCCACCGTCCATTCGTAAAAAGTCATCGCGGACGGCGGCAAAATTTCTTGGGTACCCGATCAATTTTCGGGTTTCCAACGCAAAACTTCACCGATTAATCCTTAGAATAATTCTGCGCAAATAATTAATATCATAAATATTAATCAAAAACCTGCATAAATAATAATAATAAAATAATCAAAATCATAAACTGAACAAGCAATATAGTCGAGCGCCACCACTATCACCACCACACACACACACGGCCTCACAGCCGCCAAACACACACAACACAAATACACACGCACACACATATCAAAAACAAACACACACAACAAGACACTGAAGCACACACAGATATATACATATATGTATATATTTATGCAAGCAATCAAGCCACAACAAGACAGAACCGAGAGGATACCAGAAAAATGAGTCGGAAAAGCAACAGATCCGCCTCGGAGCGGACATAGGAATAAGAAAGAAAATGAATTAGAGAGAGAAGATAAAATGGAGAGTAGAGAACGAGAGGAGAACAAGAGAGGTCAACAAAGTCGAAGGGGAAGAAACACGGGGGTGGGGGTTTTTGTTTATTATTTTTTTTCTTCCTTTCTGATGAATACAGGAGATAGAAACACCTGACACTCCCCCCTTATGAAAATTCAACACGTAGATATAAGATAATTACGAAGGTTTTGAGTCTCGGTTTGCCCCAAAACTCGTAATTAACGAACCTTTGTGCACTCGAAAACGAATTCAAAAAATTACGAAAATAATCTTAAAATGTTAAAAATATTCCGAAGTTAATAAAAACATAAATTTTAAAATTTTAAAACCATTTTTGAAACACAATTTATACCCACTTTTAACAATTAAACGAAACAACACGCGGGTGAAATAAATTTCAAAAATTCCCAAAATAATTTTAAAATTCTCAGAATATTATAAACTTCGTGAAATATGCGTTTCGTAATTTTTAAAGAATTTTGGATTTAAATATGGATTTTACAAATAAACACATTCAGAAAATCATTTAAAGATAAATAATTAATGAAATATTGATTTCTCAATTTTATAAAATCCTAAAATATTTATTGAAATTATAAAATTATAAAACCAATTTTAAAGACATTCCATATATTTATGAGAAATAAAATGCAATAAAATCAATTTTAAACACAAAATAAAATAATATAACTTAATAATAAATTACACAACTCCAACCTATTCACCAATAATTCTCAGATAACTAATATGAATCAACACACTGCTGCCAAACCTAATACACATATTTTATTTAATTAATTATTCGATTACAATTTAAAATATTACAAAATATACGAGTCGTTATATCCTTTCCCCCTTAAAAAGATTTTGTCCCCAGAATCTAACTTAGCTAAACAAATGAGGATATTTATCAAGCATGTCTGATTCTAATTCCCAAGTAGACTCTTCTACTCTAGGATTTATCCAAAGGACTCTCACTATGGGGATTGACTTATTTCTAAAGACTCGCTCTTTACGATCTAAGATTTAGATTGGCCGTTCCACGTAGGATAAATCTGGCTGAAGCTCAATGGGTTCGTATTCTATGACTTGATTTGAGTTAGGAATATAGGGCTTCAACATGGATACGTGGAACACATTATGGATGTGCTGCAACTGCGGAGACAACGCTATCTCGTAAGCAACCTTTCCTACTTTCTTCAAAACTTCAAATGGTCCTATAAATCTGGGGCTAAGTTTACCTTTCTGACCAAATTGTACTAATCCTTTCCAAGTTGATACCTTTAGTAATACCAGTGCTCCTATCTCGAAGTTCATATCCTTTCTATGCAAATCTGCATTCTTTCTCTGCCTATCCTGGGCCGCTTCTAACCTTTTCCGAATTAATGCCACTGCATCTTTAGTCTGTTGTACCAGCTCGGGGTCTAACACTTTCTTTTCTCCTACTTCATCCCAATACAATGGTGACCTACACTTATGTCCATACAAAGCTTCGTAGGGCGGCATTTCAATGCTGGCATGGTAGCTATTGTTGTACGAAAATTCAATTAAAGGTAAGTGTTCATCCCAATTTCCTTTAAAATCCAAGACACAAACTCTTAACATATCCTCTATGGTCTGAATTGTTCTCTCACTTTGACCGTCCGTCTGAGGATGATAGGCGGTGCTCATATTTAACTTAGTTCCTAAATATTCTTGGAATTTGGTCCAAAACCTTGAATTGAATCTCGGGTCTCGATCTGACACAATGGACACATGAACTCCATGTTTGGTCACTATCTCATTCAAATACAACTTAACTAACTTTTCCAAAGAATACCTTTCGTTAGTGGGAAGAAAATGCGCTGACTTAGTCAACCTATCAATGATTACCCAAATGGCGTCATGACTTGCTCTCGTCTTCGGCAATCCCACTATAAAATCCATTGCAATCTCTTCCCACTTCCACGGGAGAATCTCCAAAGGTTATAAAAATCTACTTGGTCGTTGATGTTCCGCTTTTACCGTCTGGCACACATGACATTTGCTAACCCAATTGGCAATATCCTTCTCCATTCCTGGCCACCAGAAGTTTTTCTTCAAATCTTGGTATATTTTAGTGCTACCAGGGTGGATAAAAACACGAGAATTGTGCACTTCGTGTAACACTTCATTCTTCAGTTCCGTCACATTAGGAATCCAAACTCTAGAAGAGAATCTCAACATACCCTGACTATCTTTTTGGGTACATAATTCTACTCCTGTCAAAGTGTCCAACTCTTGTTCCATGACTCCCTCTTGACATTTTTTGATCTTCTCTATCAACGTTGGCTGGAAAGTAATCTCATACAGTTGCTCCTGACTTCCACTTGATACTCGAACTTCAATCTCCATCTTTTCTAAGTCTCACGCGAACTCTGTAGCAATCTGAACCATATTCAGCTTCTCTTTTCTGTTCAAGTCATCAACCACCACATTGGCCTTGCCTGGGTGATAGTTAATGGAACAGTCGTAATCTTTGATTAACTCTAGCCATCTTCTCTGTCTCATATTTAAATCCTTCTGGGTTAATATATACTTCAGGCTCTTGTGATCCGTGTAAATATCATATTTCTCCCCATACAAATAATGTCTCCACAATTTCAGAGCAAATACTATAGCTTCCAACTCAAGATCATAGACTTGATACTTCTGTTCGTGAGGCTTTAGTTGTCCGGAGGCGTAGGCGATGACTTTATCAAGTTGCATCAATACACAACCCAATCCTTTCAAAGAAGCGTTGCTATAAATCACAAAGTTTCCCGTCTCATCTGTAATATCCGGGAAATATCGTGTAATTATTTTTATTAATAAATATTTATTATGTGATTATTATGTGAATTTTGGTAAATTATTTGATGAATGATATTAATAATTGGGTGTTTATATATGATAAAATTTGGATATTTTAATTTTTAATTATCCAGAATCAAATGTAGATAATTTTGATATTTTTCTGATAATTTTTGGATTGCTATGTGAATTTATAAGGAATTATAGAATTAAAAATTATTATTTTGAATAATTATAAAATTACCTTATAAAATTGGAAATCGTCCCAATTCAACCATTTTTGCGTTTTTAAAACCCGAAACTCTTCGGAAACTCCTTCCTAACCTAATCTGATGATTCTGAACACTTTCCGTGTTCTGACTTTTTCGATCCGGAGTACGGTTTGACCCGTACGAGTCCCGGTGTAGAAGTTTCGATACGCTAATCATTTTATAGATCGATAAAACCTTTATTTTCAAAAGGCGAGATGTTATTACCTTATTCTTGTATAAAGTATTTTACAAGAAGCTTTGTTTTGATAATTATCCAAGTCTAGTATCAAATTGTATCATTTTTATAGTTACTTAGTGGCAAAATAATCTATTTTCGTATCCAATATGCAAATGTAATCACAGGATTATTGAATAAATAAAGTATGTGATGGTTCTGTTAGTGGTGTGTCGCCTTACTGTTAATTATGGATAATTTGTTGGGTACGAAGATTGCTTGTATAATTAATTATTGAGCTGTATGAATATATTTTGCTTTTAAAGTAATTTTATTGAATATTTATTCTCATAAATGATAAAATTATTTCTAAAATTATTTTTGTTACTTTATAATTTTATTTATTATTTTTAGGAGTTCATAAAATTTAGAAATCAATATTTTATTGATTATTTATCTTTAAATGATTTTCTGATTGCATTTAATTGTAAAATCAGTATTTAATTCCAGAATTCTTCAAAAATCATGATTTTTTTTTATTTTATTAACCCTTGAATATTATGAGAATTTTAAAATTATTCCGAAAATTTTCTGGCTTTTATATCACCCACATGTTTGTTCGTTAATTGTAAAATTCGGGTTTGGTGCGCGTCCCAAAAATGATTTAAAAAATTCCGGAAACCTTTATTTTATTAGTTTTAAATTATTTTGAGGATTGTGAAATTTATTTGGTAAGTTTTTAGGGGTATTTTACCCATAAATTCGCTTGTCAAATCGTAATTGCAAAATAAAATTCAGTTTATCGAAAAAAACAACAACAATACAACAATTAAATTTGATGACAAAATGAATCCTTATCTCCCCCAATTACTTATCCTCTCGTTTCTCTCTCCTGGGTGTCTCTCTCTTGCTCGTCACTTTCTCTCTCACGTCTCTGTCTTCTCTCTCTGTCTCGACTTCGTTTCTCTTAATCTCTATATTCCCCCCTCTCTCCCCGTTTTTCCCTTGCCGCTTTTGTGTTGCTGCCGATTCGGTTCTTTTCCAGTCTATTTCCGGTGAATTACTCCGCTCTGTTCCGTTGTGCTGTGTATATATACATAAGTATATGTATATGTGTTTTTAATATGTGTTGTGACTTGTGTGTGTTGCCGCCTGTAGCTTTGATTTCTTTTATTCCGGCCGCCGCCCCTCGCTGTTTTCCGGCGAGGTGGTGGCGCGTGGAGGACTGTGGCCGCGTGTGTTGCCTATTACTGTGTTGTGCTGACTGATTAAATTTATTATTATTATTTTATTTTCTCTGTGCATGAATTTATTGATGAAATATTCGTGATATTAATATATTTTTCGCGTGGGAAAATAATTAATTGGTGGAATTTATTCGGAAACCCGTATTATATCAGGCACTAATAAATTTTACCACCGTCGGCGATGAGCCTCGGCGAGCCGACGGTGGACGGTGATGATTTTTATCTAAGTCCTACATTTATAAATTAAATAAAATTAGTTCGAGAAGTTAGGTTCAAACCAAAAAATAATTGTTTTATTTTGAAAATTGTATCGGTGGTTGGGATTTGCGAATGTTTGGATTGTCGGTTGTTGTGATTTGATTGGGTTTGTTAGGTCACACACACTGTAGAAGGGGGTTGAATATAGTGTTTACTACAATCAAATCGAATATAAGAACTCAAGTAACAGAAAACATATTTTATTCAACACAATAAACTCTGTTACAAAGAACTGTTCTCTCTCAGTGATGAACAAATTAACACGAGAACTGCTAGGGTTACAATGAATAATAAACTCGATTACGATAACACATATAGTGTAAACCCTATATCTATGTTTATATACTACACAGTTATAAGATAATCTTCTAATTGATATCAAATATAATTCTGCTTCTTAATATATAACAATCAGTTATCTTTTCTTCCAAGTATTCTATTTTTCATAGCATTCTTCTCCATACATATCTCTTCTTATGTTTGTCTTGATCTTCTTTCCTTTCAATCAGCCGCCTTCCTTATCTGAACGTCTCCTTAAGTCCTGATATTATCTCCTGATAAATATCTCTTGATAACTTAAGTTTTGACAACTTAAGTTCTGATATCTTAAGTCCTGACTTCAGTATAAGTACTGATTTCCAGTTAAGTCATGATTTGTCCTGTTAAGTAAGATCTAAAAACTAAACACAAATCATATTAGACATGATATCACAAATATATGTAACAATCTCCCCCAACTTGTAAATTAGTATAATATACAAGTTTAACAGATATTTGACGATGTCAAAAATATTAAGTACAAATGCATGAAAATTTGACTAGATAGCTACAACTTACAATCCTTATAGCTTTACCATCCTCAAGGTCTGATAACAGCTTCAGTCTGTATATCCTTCAGAATTTAAGCAGTTGTAGATCTTTGACTTGGCTTCAATTTCTGATCTCTTTGATATCAGGAGTTGTTCTGAGATAGTTCTTTAACAAACATCTCTCACCATATTCAAGTTCATTTACCATCCTCCTTTTAGCATTCTTCAATTCAACTGTATCTTCACCAGTTTAAAATATAGCAGCCCTGAGATCATTTATTTTAGCTTTTCTTATATCCTGATCTAGTCTGATGATGTAGGCCTTATCAGACTCAAGATTGAATTCAAGTCCCTTAATACCAGAAAATGTAGTGATGATTTTAGCAGTATTAGGCTTCATTTCAACAATTTCTCCACTGTGAGATCTGTACTTAGGACTATATGGGCTGTCAGACTTTACAGAGTAAAGTTTCTTCTGTCTTTGAATATTTGATTTTAAACACCCTGCAGCACCATCTGTTGATCTGTTTTTCACTTAAAGTAGAAATAGAACATGTTCTAGTTCTTCAAAATACTTCAATGAAATTGCATTCTCCCTGATCTGGAATACCCTCCCATCTGTCATAAAGTATAACATGATATCTTCTTTCAAAACAGAATGGTAAACCATTTGTACAGATTCAAGTTGATTCAATCTCTCAGGAGTTGCTCCTACACCGAGTTCACTTAAAGAAGTTGGATCATTGGTAGTATTGTGTACTCTTTTCTCTTTAGAACTACCCAATCCAGATTTGTCTCTTGCTTCCTTTCCTCTAACAACTCTTGCTTCAAAACCACTTGATGTAGTCTTCAAAAGTTGAGTCTGTTGAGCTTTGGTGAATCCTGGTAGTAGCATCTTTGAAGGTTTAACATGAGCAATGTCAGAGGTTACCTTTTCCTTATCTTCTGATATCAAGCCAACTTGAGCTATGTCAGAGGTTGCTTGCTTCACTGAAATATCAAAATTTACTAAGTCCTGATCTTGAACAATATGAGCTATGTCAGAGGTTGTTTGAATATCCTTTTTCTTCAAAATCAGACTAGCATCTTCATCATCAATTATTTCTTCATCCATGATTGGCACATATACCTTTACAGGTTCATCAATTTTTTCTTTCCCTTGGATCTTGGATCTACCTCCACTTGTGATTTGGATTTGGTTGCCTCAGCATTTGTCCTCTCCTTAATCACAATACCCTTAGGTTTTGGAAGTTTCTTTTCAACAACAGAAGCTTTAGACTTGGAGTTGACTTTTTTTACTTTAAGTCTAGCTTCTTCTTCCTTTAGACTTTCAAAGTCCATTCCTGGATTTTCTTTAAGAAATAATCTCTTTGAAATTTCTTTATCAAGCTCCAGATGTCCAGTATAACTTATCCTTTTACCAGTATCAGAACTTATTCTTCTCCCAGTATCAGAACTTGTTTTTTGACTTGTAGTTCCAGCTTTGCATGATGAAAAACCTTTACCTTGACCATGACCTCTACCCATTTAAGAGTTTCCCTGGTCATCATTTCCATCATCCTTATGCTTCAGTACTTGAGTAGATTTGCATTTGGACTTAATTACTTTCTCCCCCTTTTTGGCATCAGCGGGTAAAAGAAGAGAGACAAGTAATTCCACTGAGGATTGGATCTCATTGAGTTGAGTTTGCTGAGAAGCTTGATTCTTTAGAAGTTCAGAAATTTGATCTTGTTGCTTCTCCTGAGTTTTTTCGATATACCCAATTATGTCAAAGGCTGGCTTGAAAAATTTATTCTTTTCCAATTTTATATTCATATCTTGCTGGATCAAAGATTCTTGAATTTTATTCACCTTGTCATGAGTTATTGAGTGTTGACCTTGAAGGTGCCTAGTACTCATTACAGTAACTCTAAGCTGTGCCTTGAAATCATCATTTATCAGCATTTCATCAGCTTTGGCAAGGTGCTCAGCAGGGTTTTTTCAGTAGGAACAAAACTAACTGTGTTCCATTCCTTAGTCCATTCCTTTCCTCTAGGAGTTTCACTCCAAGGTACTGGTGCATCCTCTCTAACAAACTTCTTGATCAAATCGGCTTTGCATGGAGCTTATTGAGGTGCATGTCCTGATAGACCAGCTGTATCAGCATCTACATTTGTAGCAGCTTCACCAGTAATTTCAGCATTATCAGCATCAGAACTTACAGAGCATGCAGTATCAGCATCCTCTGATAGAATAATAGTATGTGAGGCTATAGAGGCTTCAACGTCATCCTCTAAATTCTGATCTGCAACTAAGTTCTGATCAACATCCAAGTTTTGATGTCCACCTTCAATCTGATCTTCATCATCTAGATTCAGAACTGGTGTTGATGGAATATTTGCATTGAAATTAGCATCCAAAATTGGTGTTATTGGTGGAGTGAGTTGAGTTGGTGGAGCTTCCAAGTACAGAACCTCAGGCACAAACAAGTTATGAATATCAATTTCAGCACTTGTACCTGGGTCTTCAACATGTACTGAATTAATGATAGGAGACATAGGAGGTGTAGTCACTTGGTCTGGAATATCCTCTTGCTCTTGAATATGAGACTTTGGAGCTTGAGTAAAGTCTGATTCAGCTGTGGGAAGTTATTCAATGACTATAGGTTCTGTTGGGATCAAAGATTCCTGACCCCCTTCCTTAGCTGCTTCTTCCAGGACTTCTTCAGAATGTGATGATTCACTTACAGCCCTCCTGGCTCTTTGCTTTTTAAGTCTCTTTACAGAATTAGAGACTTTGGGAGCTTCATCATCAGAATTTAGCTTTCTAAGCCTTTTGAGAGGCCTAGAACTCCCAGTTTCAGTATCTTTCTGAGAAGAGATCTTCTCAGCTTCTACAACAACAGGTTCTGATATTGGAACCTGTTCCTCATTGTCTGACTCATCTCTCAGAACAATTCTCCTTCTCTTCTGTTGAGACTGAGGTACTATCTTAGTCCTCTTGGGTTTGGAAGATGAAGGCTTCACAGGATGTGCTGAAGGTTGAGATTACTGTGATGGTTTGAAATATGTCCTGATAGATGGTTGAGTTGGTTGAGGTTGAGAAGTTTGAGGTGGGTGAGAGATGGTATGTTCTGATGGCTGTTGAGTTGGCTGTGATGTGGTGGTGGGTTGGACATCAGGGTTAACATATGTGTATGTTTGTGGATCAGCATTTACCAGGATCTGTTTTACTAACTGAGGAATCTGTAAGGGTCTCAACCCTTGTTTCTTATTGTCAGCATTTAACAAATCATTAAAGGCCCTTTTTTTAAGCTTAAAGGGTGGAATTAAAGTACTGGTAGGTTGGGGTACATCAGCACAACAGAAAGTATATATAAGCTGACAGAATCTAGCAAAGTATACTACATTCCTATCCTCTATCATCCTATCCCCTATGAAACCTAACACAACACTTGCAAAATCAAAATGAGTTTGATGATTAAGGGCATACCCGATTTGCTGACTCATGATGGGAATAACATTTAAGTTGGAGCATTTATTGGCGAATGCCTTAGTGATACAATCAAAGAAAAAGCTCCATTCCTTTATGATATTTGCTCTTTTCAGTTGACCCATCTTTCCCAAACTTTTCTCATAGCCCAGACTAGCCATAAGCTGCTATAAGAAAGGATCTTCCACTGTTGAGAATGTGCAACCTTCAGGTAAGTGGAGAGCTTTACGAACTGCTCCAGAAGTAACCACATGCTCTACATCTCCTGATGTGAAAATAATGCTTGGAGTACCAGTAGCACCACCATCATCAAATAGCCCAGTTCGCCAAAATGTCAGTACTTGTTGACTTGAAATAGATTGGGGTTGGGTCAAAGCATACCCAATCTCACTATTGGCTAATAAATCTTGCACAAAGTGTAGATCTGATGGAGCTTCAGCCTTGTTCAGGATTGCAGCATAGTTATTTGGTACAAACTTGGCTCTATCAACAATTAAATCCTTGGGCGCCATCAGAAATAAGTGAGAAATTAGTTTGCCTGTAAGGTGTTTGAGAAAATGTCTGTAAAGAAAACCGTCAGAAAATGTGAGAGAGAATAAGAAAAGAGAGAGAGAGTATAATAAAAATGAAAATAAAAGATGTGAAAATCTTTTATCTCTTTTACTTAGACACCCCACGTGACAATAGTTAATAAGAAGTGGAACAGACCTTTACACCTGTCAGACATGCAGCAGTTAAGGCAAAAGTTAATGGGCACGGTAAATAAGTAATAATTACATTGCACGTTCAGTTTTTTTAAAAAAACTGTTCCCACTAAACAAATGATTATTACTGCTTTATCTCACATAAACCAATATTCTGTAAAAATATGAGCGTTCAAGTAATGACCAAAAATAAACCAAGTAAATAAATATTGCCATGTCAGCATCAGAACTTGATTATTATCAGAATTTAAAAGTCATCAGAATATGGCTTCTTAACTCGAAAAGTGAATGTTTATTCCTGTTATTCTTCACACAAATACTGATATGGGTACATTAGAACTTAATCATCAGAACTTCCATCAGAACTTGTCCTCAGAATTTATGCAACTCACACTTAAACTGTTCATCCAAAATAACATTTATCACCACAGTAATTTTCATCATTCATATGGAGTGTATGTGTGTGCATTAAGCTAAATATCAGACAAAGAGTAAAGTCTGATTCACTTTAGTATATCTTAGAAATAAGGTATAACTAAGAACTTTGCTTATAATCTGTCATTATTCTGAAGTCTACTATAGAATGAGTTCATGCATGAGTCCACCTCAACTGTTTTGTGCTCATTTTATGCATCTTTTGAAATTCCTTTTTACAGTGGCTTCTCAGTGTAAGTGAGTCACAATTACTTATCAGAATTTATGCTATTATCAGAGTATTTCTCCATTAATCAGAGAATGTGAAAAGTCACCAAGAAAATTTTATTTTGCTTTTCTAATACATATTACTTAATACCAACAATGCACTTGGGGTCTTCCCTTCCACATTTTTACTCTAGATCTCAAAGGAGTACCTAATTTTTATTTCTTTTCTTTCTTTTTATTTTGATAAGTGAGGCTTATCAGCACTTAGTAAATCCATCAGATTTACTAACATCAGAATTTAACAGATAAGAAGCACTATTCTAGTTTTTGACTTAGTAATAAGATACACAAAGTAAACATAACTAAGCTCAGTATCAGAATTTGCTAGTGTTGAAAGATCTCCACATAAAAAATTACTTCATACATGGGATCTTTAGTATATTAAAGACTACTAGGTCATCATCTAGCACAGTTATCCTCATTGGATTGAATAGTCACAAAAACATTCATATCACTAATAGAGTTTAGAAATTCACATCAGACAACAATCATCACTTAGAAAATTTCAATTTAAGCACAGAATACACAAAGATAGTAATATCTGTAAATACTGATCATAAAGTCTGATGTATCAGAACATAAACTAAGTAGATTTAGAGAAAGAACCTGAAACCATTCCAAGTTCATTTACCAATCTTGTAAAAGTAGCTTCACATAGTGGTTTTATGAAGATATCTGCTAGTTGTTGATCTGTTGGAACAAAATGCAATTCCACTGTACCTTCATCCACATGTTCCCTTATGAAGTGGTACCTTATGCTGATGTGCTTTGTCATTGAGTGTTGAATTGGATTACCTATCATAGCAATAGCACTTTGATTATCACAGTAAATAGGGATTTTATAATATGTTAACCCATAATCCAGTAACTGATTCTTTATCCAAAGAATCTGTGCACAACAGCTTCCTGCAGCAATGTACTTTGCTTCTGCAGTTGATGTGGAAATTGACTTTTGTTTCTTGCTAAACCAAGAAACCAATCTGCCTCCAAGAAATTGGCAGCTTCCACTTGTGCTTTTCCTGTCAATTTTGCATCCTGCAAAATCTGCATCTGAGTAACCTATTTACTTAAAGTCTGATTCTCTAGGATACCACAATCCCAGATCAGCTGTACCCTTAAGGTACTTGAAAATTCTTTTCACAGCTGTTAAGTGAGGTTCTCTTGGATCTGCTTGAAATCTTGCACAAAGACAGGTAGCATACATGATATCAGGTCTACTTGCAGTTAAATAGAGTAGTGAGCCAATCATACCTCTGTAATCAGTAATATCTACTGATGTACCAGTATTCTTATCCAATTTTGTTGCAGTGGCCATATGAGTGGATGCACTTGAACAATCTTACCTTCCAAATTTCTTCAACAAATTTCTGGTGTACTTAGATTGACAAATAAAAGTTCCTCCTTCATTCTGCTTGACTTGAAGGCCTAGAAAATAGCTAAGTTCTCCCATCATACTCATTTGATATCTTGACTGCATTAGCTTGGCAAACCTTTTACAAAGTCTGTCATTTGTAGAACCAAAAATGATATCATCAACATATATCTGCACCAAAAGTAAGTCCTTTCCATGGTTGAGATAAAACAATGTTTTGTCAATAATCCCTCTGTTAAATCCACTTTCTAGAAGAAACTGAGCTAATGTCTCATACCATGCTCTTGGAGCTTGCTTAAGGCCATAAAGTGCTTTATCAAGTCTGTAGACATGATGAGGAAATTTTGAATCTACAAAACCTGGAGGTTGTTCAACGTATACTTCTTCTTCTAATTCTCCATTAAGAAAAGCACTTTTTACATCCATTTAAAAGACTGTAAACTTTTTGTGAGCAACATAAGCCAAAAATATCCTTATGGCTTCCAATCTAGCAACTGGTGCAAATGTTTCATCATAATCAATTCCCTCATGTTGAGAATATCCTTTTGCAACCAGCCTTGCTTTATTCCTTGTAATTATGCCATCACTATCAGTTTTGTTTCTGAACACCCACTTTGTACCAACAACAAATCTGTTCTTTGGTCTTGGCACCAAGGTCCAGACTTTATTTCTTTCAAATTCATTTAACTCTTCTTGCGTTGCTTGCACCCAATTTGCATCTTGAAGAGCTTCTTCCACTTTTTTAGGTTCAGTCTGAGAAAGAAAAGAGTGATAGAGACATTCATTTGATGTTGCTGTTCTAGTTCTTATACCTGCTTCAGGATCTCCAATAATCAAGTCAGGTGTATGTGCTTTAGTCCACTTCTTTGCAGATGGAAGATTATCTCTAGAACTGGATGCTCCCCCATGATCCATGATGTCTCCATCAACATTTTCTGATGCTCCCCCTGAAATTATGCTCTCTGAGTTGGATCCTTCAGAATTTGAGTTTCCAGAATTATCAGAACTTGATGAATCAGAATTTGAGTTTCCAGAATTATCAGAACTTGTCCCATCAGAACTTGTCCCATCAGAACTTGATGAATCAGAACTTGAAGAGCCTGTTCTTGGTTCTGATGCTTCTTGAGATGTGGTTGGATCTTCAATATGCCCCCTGCACATGTGCATTTTCCTTTGGCATAGTCACCACAGTTTCAATAACATCAGAGTTTAACCCATCATAGTTTGCAGTATCAGGATTTAGACTGTCAGGATTTAGGCTGTCAGGATTTATAGAATCAGAATTTAAAATTCATTCTCAAATCTCAGCTGATCATGATTATTGAAATCTTCAAGTCCAGTAATCTTCTTATCATCAAAAGAGACATTGATAGATTCCATGACAACCCTTGTTCTTAAATTGTAGACTCTGAAGGTTTTTGTGGAAAGTGGATATCCAACAAAAATTCCTTCATCAGCTTTTAGATCAAATTTGGACAGCTATTCAGGATGAGTCTTAAGAACAAAATACTTGCATCCAAATACATGAAAATACTTCAGATTTGGCTTCTTTTTCTTCACCATCTCATATGGTGTCTTTCCATGCTTGTTGATAAGTGTTGCATTCTGAGTAAAACAAGCAGTCCGCACAGCTTTAGCCCAAAAATAGGTTGGTAACTTTGCTTCATCAAGCATAGTTCATGCAACTTCAATAAGAGTTCTATTCTTTCTTTCAACAACTCCATTTTGCTGTGGAGTTCCAGGAGCAGAGAATTCTTGCTTGATTCCTTGGTCTTTGCAGAACTCTTCCATAGTCAAATTCTTGAACTCGGTGCCATTATCACTTCTTATGATTTTCACAGAGTCTTTAACCAATTTATCCAGTTGTTTGACATGATCAATCAAGATAGATGCAGTTTCACTTTTTGTGTGCAAGAAATGCACCCATGTGTATCTGGTGAACTCATCCACTATGACCATAACATATTTCTTCTTTGCAATAGACATGACATTCACTGGACCAAATAGATCAACATGTAGTAGGTGATAAGGCTCAAGAATTGAAGATTCAGTCTTGCTCTTGAATGAAGATTTTCTTTGTTTTGCCTTTTGACATAAATCAAAAAGGCCATCAGGAGCAAATACTGATTTTGGCAATCCTCTCACAAGATCTTTCTTGACTAGTTCATTTATATTGTTGAAATTTAAATGAGAGAGTTTTTTGTGCCAATCCCAGCTTTCTTCAATTGATGCTCTACTTAACAGACAGATTGCAGAACCATCAGAACTTGTTGAAATCTTGGCTTCATAAATGTTACCATGCCTATATCCTTTTAGAACAACTTTGCCTGTGGATTTACTTACAACTTCACAGTGTTCTTCAAAGAAATCCACATGATAACCTCTATCACAAATTTGACTAACACTCAGCAAATTGTGTTTAAGTCCTGAGACTAGAGCTACTTTTTCAATGATAACATTCCCAAGATTGATATTACCATATCCCAGAGTTTTTCCAATGTTGCCATCTCCATAAGAAACACCTGTGCCAACTTTCTCCACAAAGTCTGATAGCAGGGCTTTATTTTCAGTCATATGTCCTGAACATCCACTGTCCAGAACTATGATGTTTTTTCTGTTGCCCTGCAGTCACAAAGACCACTAATGATTAGTTTTAAGGACCCAGACTTGCTTGGATCCTTTGGCCTTATTAAGTTTGTTAACATTTGCAGCGGATTTAACATCAGAGTTTATGTTAACAGTTTTCTTATCAGAATTTACAATATCAGACTTTGCATCAGAACTTACACTAGAAGTAATAATGCTAAATTTCTTTAAAGAAGGTTTTGTTTGATAATAATCATAGTACAAACTATGATATTCCTTACAAGTATAAATGGAATGCCATAAACTACCACAATGAAAATAAGGATTTTGTGGCCTATATCTAACACACTGACTCTTAACTCCTGATTTTGAAGGCACGGAGTTTATGTTTTTATTCTTCCTGTAAAAAGAAGCCAGATGGTTAGAATTTCCACAGTTATAACATTTCTTTCTAGGAGCATTAGGAACAGGCTTATAATCATTGCTTTTATTCACACCTTCTTTTCCATTCCTATTTTTCCTAGGTGGCTTTACCTTGTTTACATTCTCAACTTCTTTCAGCTTATACTTAAGCTGCTTCTTTGTCATCAAGCCTATGTTAACTTGAGTTGGCTTATCCTGTTTTGGTTTGTCAGAAGTTAATTTCTCTTTAACTTATGATTTATCAATATCAGACTTTACAGCTACAAACTTAACAGGATTTACCTTTGGCTTTTGTTTAACAACTATAGGCTCAATATTTATAGTTCCTTTATTATTCTTATCATCTCCATAACCTAAGCCCTCTTTCCAATTTCCACTACTTAACAAATTCTGAGTTGTTCAGCCAGAGTTAGTCCAAGTCCCGATAACCTCTCTTTCCTTTTCTAACTCAGTTTTTAGAGATCCATTCATTTTAAGCACTTCATCTCTAACATAGAAAACATCATCTCTATCTTTCTGAGTTTGATGGAACATAACTAACTCTTTTTCTAAATAATCATTCCTCTTTTTATAAGCAAGATTTTCAGAAGTTAATCTTTCACATGTTAAAGTTTGATCTCTATAACTAATGAACATGGTTTTAAGATATCTTCTCAACTCAGTAATATCATCATTATTAAAAGCATAAGTTGTTTGAGGTAGCTTTAACTCAGAAGCTTCAGAACTGCTATCAGCATTTGCCATTAAGGCATAATTCACCTCACTTTCAGAATCTAAAGTGTCTGTCCAGCTTTTCTTCTTTGTGACAAGAGCCTTGCCTTTGTCACTTTTTCCTTTCTTGCAATCAGGAGATATGTGGCCTTTCTCATCACAGTTGTAGCATTTGACATTTGAGTAATCTCCTATGTCAGACTTTCCTCCTTTGCCTTCAGATTTTCTGAAACCTTTCTTATCAGAACTTGCACTTTTCTTGGAAAACTTCTTTCCCCTTCTGAATTTCCTGTATGCAATCTTTGTGATTCCTTTCACCATAAGAGCACACAGCTTCATCATCTCTTCATCAGGGTCCATCTCAGATAGACTTTCAGTTTCTGAATTCTCATCACTATCAGGACTTGATGACTCAGTATCAGACTTTGTGATGAGAGCCTTTCCTTTGCCTTTCTTTGATACAACCACTTTAGGGGATTCCTTCTCAGCCTTAAGAGCAACTGTCCTTGACTTTCTCCCATGCCTCTTGCTTCTTTGATCCATCTCAAGTTCATGAGTCTTGAGCATACCATAGATTTCATCAAGAGTAGTTTCATCAAGAGCATAGTTGTCTATTATAGTTGTGGCCTTCAAATCCCAACTTTCAGGAAGAGCTAAAAGGAATTTAAGATTAGTATCTTCAAGATCATATTCCTTATCCACTAGTGACAGATCATTCAAGAGTTTGACAAATCTATCATATAATCCAGTTAATGACTCATCAGGTTTTGAGTCAAAGTGCTCATACTCTTGAGTGAGTATAGTCCTCTTATTCTTCTTAATTAAATCAGTTCCTTGGCATCTTGTCTCCAAGGCATCCCATATCTCCTTTGTAGTCTTGCAGTTAATTACCCTGTTTGACATTACATTATCAATGGCACTGTGCAACAAATGTCTTACCTATGCATCCTTTGTAATAGATGAGATATCTTCAGCTGTATATTCACTTTTCTCCTTTGGTATAGTCTGTGCTGGCTGATCTGCAACTATAACAGGGAGCTTGGTTGGCTTATGTGGTCCTTCATTAATTCTATCAAGGTATTCTGGATCTGTAGCTTTCAGAAATATAGACATCCTCACCTTCCATATGGGATACTCAGAAGGTTTCAGTATGGGAACCCTTATAGTCTCATATCGATTATGGATTTGAGTCTTTGGAGTTTCTTCAGTTTTGGTGGGCTTGGTTGGAGTTTCATACATGATTGTTTTTGATTCTTTACTGTATGTATGTTAACAGATTGCTCTGATACCACTTGTTAGGTCACACACACTGTAGAAGGGGGTTGAATACAGTGTTTACTACAATCAAATCGAATATAAGAACTCAAGTAACAGAAAACAGATTTTATTCAACACAATAAACTCTGTTACAAAGAAATGTTCTCTCTCAGTGATGAACAAATTATCATGAGAACTGCTAGGGTTACAATGAATAATAAACTCGATTAAGATAACACATATAATGTAAACCCTATATCTGTGTTTATATACTATACAGTTACAAGATAATCTTCTAATTGATATCAAATATAATTCTGCTTCCTAATATATATCAATCAGTTATCTTTTCTTCCAAGTATTCTATTCTTCATAGAATTCTTCTCCATGCATATCTCTTCTTATGTTAATCTTGATCTTCTTTCCTTTCAATCAGTCGCCTTCTTTATCTGAACGTCTCCTTAAGTCCTGATATTATCTCCTGATAAATATCTCCTGATAACTTAAGTTCCGACAACTTAAGTTCTGATATCTTAAGTCCTGACTTCAGTATAAGTACTAATTCCAGTTAAGTCTTGATTTGTCCTGTTAATTAAGTTCTGAAAACTAAACACAAATCATATTAGACATGACATCACAAATATATCTAACAGGGTTGACGTCGAACTGTTTCGATGGGTAGGCCGATAAACAAAGAAAACGCTGCCCGATTTTCGGGAAATTAATTCCGAAAATACGAGGACGTAACCTACGATTATCAGAAACGTCAGACGAGACTATATCATTATATTATACGAAACCAAATTACGTGTCGTGATAAAATATTTTATAAATAATCGATCACCCTATTTTTGAAAATGACGAGTATACATACTTTCCGAAAATAAATACCGAATCGAGTTTCGAAGATGTGAATCATAATTGTTATGTGTATTTCAGTAATACATATAAATATGAGTCGGGATATGAAATCATATTGGTAGAAGTGATAGTGATATAATGTTAAGCTTGAACAATTATCTGAATTAGGGTATCTCAACCCTGTTGGTCCTAGCCCGAGGATTGACATCGAACTAAGAATGATCTAGTGGTTAGTTGTCGAGCTCAGCAAGGCTCCAATCGAAGGACCTGAGTGCTGGGATCATGTCCAGAATAGGGTAGTGGTTTGACGATAAAGCCGAACGTTCAAATCGGACCAAAGTCAACCAGTAATAATGGTTAAAGCTTATAAAGGCAAGTATTCCTAACTTTTCTCGTAACATACTGCATTTACTTCATTCCTATTCTAAGTTCCGAATAGTTAACTATTTTATATTTCACTGCAATTACTCATAATTATGCAAGTTCCTTTCACTATTGTTCCTATATTATCGATTGATCTCTCGAGCAAATACCTATTCTTCCGGGTTATTTGCGAACCCTGAATTGGGATGTTTTGAAATCAAAATGATTTGACATCAAAATACTCCACGGGCTGGATGGTTACTATGAGGGCCAGTGATGAGCTGGATCCTATGGGCCGGGGATGGACCGGATTCTTGGGCGGAAGTGCCCGGGTACCCGAATGGATCTATACGGGTGGGTATAGATCTACACTATATCCTGACTGATCAGCAGGTTATGAGTGTGAACTAGTGTCCAGTCTAATTTATTATTGATCACCATTAACGATATTCTCTTTCAAAAAGTTTTATGATTCCAAAACCGGACAAAACCATGATTCAGGAGATGAATCTGGGAATTGCTTGTCACTTTTGATTTATAATTAAGGGCGGGTAACCGCCAATGTTTATTCGCTCAACTCCCTCAAATAAATATAATTGTCTAAAATTATTTAAAGATTTTGTCCAGAAATTTTCCTTTGATATGATGCTTGAAACTCAGTTATATACTTGCTGGGCATTTTTGGCTCACTCTTTCTTTGTTAATTCTTATTTCTTTCAGAAACAAATGAGGATAAAAGTGAATAGCTTTTGATAGACAGCAGAAACTAGAAAGATCTCCGTTGCAAGAAGACGAAGATGTTAGAAAAATAAGATAAGGGAATTAGTACAAATGTATTTAAACTTGTATTTTAGTTGTTGTAAATTGTAGAAGGTTAGATTCTTGTTTCATACCATAACCTGTAAAAGATCCGCATTGAATGGGGTCATTTGTATATTATTTTATGTAATGTAAAGATTGTTTAGTGACCCCAAATCTTGACCCTGGATTTGGGCTATTACAAGTTGGCATCGGAGTAACAGGTTATTGGTCCATGAAATAAGAATAGGTGAGAGTAAGATAGGAGTGATAGGCTATATAAGATAGGAAAGACCTAGGCATACTCACTTTAAGTTCGAATTGAGTGCGAATTAGGATTAGTAGATCCGATTGGAAATTGGTAAGATAGGATTGTTGAGGAAAGTGTAAGGCGAATATAGCAACGCTATAGATATATTGAGTCCCAAGATCTTTTAGTTGCGAAGGATTGACAGCTCAATGAAGACTGGGTACGTTACCCTACTTTTCATGTGGTTTTAAAGAAAAATACGATTGATTCTTGTGAGAACTTCGTATAAGGAAAGCTAGGTGAGTTTTAGTACGATTTAACTTAGAATTAGGTAGGAGGAAAAGCTCCACGCTTGAGGCATCAATTTGATGGAAGCTGATAAAGAGCCAAAGTTGCGAGTTGTAAAGGCACCACTGTTACGAGAAGATTCTTATCACTTATCGGGCGCCGCACAAGGAATGAGCTTTACCATATTAGGTATACTTAAGACTAGCAAGAAGGTGCGACCTTATCTACAGACAGAACGTTAAATTATATTAGTGGTTGTAAGAATAACATCAAGGACGACGATGAGAATATCAAAGACAGTGGCAAGCGTCAGCATCGGGTACGAGTTACGAATAAAATGGTATACAACGATAGAGGAAATTCCGTCGACTAATAAATGCGAATAGAGTCCAAGGAGAAATAGAAGACATACCAAAGTAGAGAGACCCTTATATGGGCATATCTTTAATTAGATATCTCATTAGCGGATCATAAGAATAGCGAGTAACTTATATAGTAATGACGACCAAATGTCAGATTTTCAAAATTCTAAAACGAGTTTTCGAAAGAGATTTTCTTAATAAACGTACAGAAGATCTTTGTATAAAATGAGTTTTCGAAAAAGATATCCTTAATAAACTTTCAGAAGGTCCTTGCATAAAAATGAGTTTCACAACGTGGTTGTCGAATTACTACTTAAGTTCTTGTTATTATAAGTGAGTAATGACCTAAAAGAATAATGGATCTAGATTCAGTATTGTTAGTTCAGAGGACCAAGTAGACCCACTACTAGGAAGAAAGTTTAAAGTTTTCTCGTGAAAGACGGATGTAAACTTTGTTTAATAATATCAATGATTGAATCAACATGTTAAAACATTATTTACCCAATTCATGAAATTATTAAAATTTAACAAGATTCGTGATTCAAAAAGAGAGAGGATAATTGAAGGAAATAGAAGACTCTTCCAGATGATTGGTGAAGAATAATATTCCTATCGACGAAGTTGGGACGTTGCGTGATCGATGGTTATTCTACGCAGTATAGATGAAAACGGAAGCAGTGATTATAAATTTCGTAAGGACGCGCTTATGATCGAATCATGAAAGAATTTAATGTGAAGGCATTTCCATACGACATTTCGAAGTTATGATGTGACCTAAATTGTGAATCCGTTATTCGAATGATCCTTGAAGGTATATTTAAGTAAAGCGTGGACGACGACCAACAGTGTCATTCTTTTCTCTAATACGATAACATATGTTCTTGATTATTGAATACGTATGAGCTCCTCTTTATTAATAAATTATATGAAGCGAGAATGAAAGGAAATTTATTGTACTCCTTCCGAATTATTTCTCTTCTCAAAATATTGCTTCCTGATTGAGACAAACAGTGTTGTGATGTGATGCTTCGTCAGAATGACGAAGAGTCTGGTGGGACGCCACCTAATCATGTGATGTATGCCATATAGTATGAAAGACTGGCCATCTTGAGTACGAATATGGTTGTCTCATTCATATCTAAATCTTCACTCATTCTTCTTCCTACAATTTATTGACTTACAGATTCTCCCAATTATTTTGTTGTATTGTTATTCCTCACCCCGTTTTTCAATCAAAATCATATACACAAACTTTCCTTTTGCGTAGAGTCTATTCTTTGACGATTTTAAAAGAAAAGGAATAGTCCCGTGTAGCAGGTAGAATTACATGTCGAATATAGATATGATTGTAAGCCGATAAATGGTGGATATCTGCCGGCAAGGAAGAAAGAATTCACCGATAACGTGGTCATGGCAAAGAGATCAAGTCAGACAGTTGTTTTTGTTACAAGGATCTCATCGGTACGGTAGATTGTGTTAACGCGATGCACTTCAAATCAGAAGATTTTGACGTGAAATGAATAGTTAGTGAACCGTAATAAATAAATTAATTATAAAATAAGGAAGTAAATTTGTGTACATCAGAAAAAGCTAACGAGTGTCGGGACGACAATTGAAGATCAAGGAATTTTGAATAATAACTCAGACAGGCAATTAATACGTAAAGCATTCCTTCGTCGTGAGAATATATTTGTCATGGAGATTCAAGATCGAAGAAATCTTAATTGCAAGCAAATTTTGAACGTGTTCTTCAAGAAATTGTGAGGTTATTTAACTTGAGTAAATAAGTTATGGTGAATTTAATACCCATAATCGGGCCAGTGACGAAAGTTCGATACGGGAACATAAGTGGAGATGAAGTAATGGTGATTCGACTGTGAAACATTTTAAGAAATAATGATCTGATGATTGAGTTTTCACCAGATTATAAAAATGATAATTAAGACCATGCGTGGTTACTAAAAGTGTTAGTCCCTTAACAATATAGCAAGAATTACAGAAGGGGGTTGAATGGAATTCTTGAACCTTTTTCTCGAAATAAAAATGTTCAACTCGATTATAGATATATTTGTTTTGATTAGCACAATGCGGAATGTAAACTTAATTGAATCAAAACATAAGTAATTAAAAACAAGAGTCTTTAAAAATTTTCTGGTGGATTTAAACAATTCCACCAGAGATATATATTATATATCGAGAGGACTCTATGTGCAAGAATGCTCACAGCTGCTTACAAATTGAACTACTGAGAATACAGGAAATGCTAATGATTTTGCTTACAAAGATTTCTCTGTTTTTGTGTTTCTCAGCTATATTTGTTATTTTTCTATTTGCTACTCTCTTGGTTTATATAATACCAAGATTACAAAGTCAAAAAGACTGAACAAATATACAAACTATCAGTCTTAAGCTTTGCTGCTTTTCGTCCTCTATTACCCAGTTAATGGGCTTCCACAGTGTGTATGTATACATCTCGACGGCTGTGTGTCAGCTTTCACTGTTCAACTGCTGTTTGAATTCTTCATATGATCATCCGTCGACTTTCAGAACATCCATTAATGGTTTAATTGATCATCTGTCGACTGTTATATTAAATATCCGTTGATAGTCATTTGATCATCCGTCGATGGCTTTGTTAATCATCCGTCGGTAGTTATTTTGGCACTTGACATTATTTCACTTATGCAGAATTACAAGACATCATTTATGTACAATTAATCAACCTATTCTGCATATCTAGTTAAAGTCAACATGACTTATATGCTACTACAGATTCTATACAAAGGTGCATACATAACTGTGCTACAAACTTATTATTACATAAGCTACTCACTCGATGGATAATAAGTTAATCATCCGTCGGGACTATAATTCTTATCTGTCGGGACTATAATTCTTATCCGTCGAGTGCTACATAATTTCACTAAGTAAAATCTACTTAGATGTTTTGTTTATGAAATCATCAAGTACACAACATATGCACAACAATCTCCCCCAATTTATGGTATGTCTACTGGAATTGTAGCCATAAATTAAGAGATACTTGATGATAACAAAACATCCTGAACATACATCTTTAAAGATAAGTAGATAAACTGAAAGTGCTTCAATTAAACAAAATGTACAAGGTTTGGCTCACAGTCAATTCAAGATGCTCCTCTAGCCTGAGCAGATTTTTCTAGTTCCTTGAAGGTATGGATCTTCTTCCAAGCTTTCTGTTATTTTCCTCAATTTGATTCTGGAGCTGCCTGTGGAATTCCAGTTCATCAGATTCTGAGAGATCTAGCTTTTCTTGCATTTCCAAGAGAGTCTCATTGCTAGAGATACTCAATTGGTCTTCTAATATGAAGAATCTTCTCACACCCTTGTCATCCATGAATTCCATCAGCCAGTAGGGCCTTAGATACACTCGTCTCCCTGTATATGAGATGATTAGTGTCTTTGGGAGTGTATCTTTAGATCTAACACTCCTCAACTCTTCAATCTTCTTCAATACTAGTCTTCTTGCAGCTACATTGAACCCAAAGTTTTTCTTGAAGGATGAATAGACTTTAATCAGCACAACTAGGCTTTCTTGAAGAATCCTGTGAAGTGGCCACTGAATCTCCCTTCCTCCTTTGTACTTGAACACCAACCTTTCAGGTAGGTTTCTATATGCATCAATTGCCCTTACTTCATCCAGTTCATCCAGATAAAGATTTAGATCTGAAAATTCTTTGATGTCACACAAGTACAAGTAGTCTCCCCTGTTGACCTTGGGTTGAGCTTTAACTACTGACTTGGATTTGAGAGGTGACAGCTTCACTTTCTTGACTACCCTTGACTTTGTCCTTTTTGGCTTGCTAAGGATTGGTAAGCTGAAGTCAGGAATTGGTATGTTATCCCACTCTATTGGCTCATCCTTTGGCACAATAGGTTCACCATGTATGTTCCTGTAGGGATCCACCACCCATATGTCTTCAAATACCACAGAGGGCTTTGATGCTTGAGTTGTAGCTGGTGTGGATACCTTAGGAAATTGATCTTCCAATTCCTTGTCAACAACATCCAGTTTCCTTTTTGTTCTTCTAGCCAATTTTTTCTTCCTTGGGGATTTCTTCTGTTCTTCAATTTTCTTCTTTGATTCAGCAGCTTCAGATGGTTGAGAGGGAATTTGTTGAGAAGAATTTACCGCCTGTAGTTTGGCCAAGATAGCAATATGTTCTTTCTTTTGTTTAGACTTCTTTACATCTAGAGAAGCTTGCCTCTTTTCCTGCTTTAATCTGGCTTGTTCTTCTTTCTTTGCTTGAGCAAATTATGGATGTCCAGCTACCACACAAATTTCCTTTCCATTTCTGAATATCTTAGCAATTCTCCTTTTTAAAGCTGAATCAGCTGGATCTTTATAGAAGACAATAGATCTTGACAGAAGCTTCTTTTCATCAGGCTTGGGTGTCTCATACACAGTGTCCATGGGGTTCTTCCAAGATGATTTTGGATAATTTGCCCTTGGTTTAAGAATTGTTTCAGCCTTTGGAGACTTGATGCAGGAAGATTGTAATTTTTCCAGATAGTTCATGCTCATCTCATTCACACTGATTGGTTTGACATGAGAGTGATGGATGGCTGACTTAACTGGCTCCTTGACTAGTTCAAACTTTTTCTGTATCTCCTCATCAATCTTATTCCAGTTGATCAAACTCAACTTTCCTTTTTCAGCAACTTTCAAATTTGCTGCTGCTGCTTTAATTAGATCTATACCATCTACAACTGTTGGCTTGGAGACAGTAATTGAAGGTACAATTACTTTGCTGATTTGTACTTGAAGTTTCTCCCCCTCAGTTGGTCCTTTCTCCCCCTTACTTGATTCTCTCTCCCCCTTTTTGTTATGATCAAGTTGAGGAGTTAGGCCTTGTGCTTTAGCCAGTTGCATGAGAAGATTTGTCTGAGTTTGTTGATTTTGAAGAAGGATAGCCACTGAATTCTCAATAACTTGAACTCTGTCTTCCAGCTTGGCTAGCTTCTTTTCAGAATCTAATTCTCTCCTTAGTCTCAGTAATAGATCTTACATGGTACCATAAGGCATTACTGAATCCAGCTTCTCAGAATTATAAGTTTTCAAGTCAGCTATATCTCTTTTTAGTTCATCCACACTCAGATTCTGTCTTAAGTGCTGGATCTTCATGAGATTAGAGGGTCTAGGTGAGCTTGAAGAATGGCCTTGGTACCAGCATCTGAAGTTTCCTGAAGGGCCTTTTGAATAGCCATCACTTGCTTGACCAAAGATACACCAAATTATCCTGGTGTAGATTTCTTTGTCCATGCCCATCCAGGTAAATTTGAAACAGAACTTGGGCCTTCATCTCCCCCTAAGTTCATGCTTCCATCCAAAGAAACAGAGTCATCATCATTAGAATTTACTCCAAATTTTTCAGATGGCTCACCAGCTTGAGAAGGCATCCTATTACAGCAGCTTTATCTCTTTGAAGAGATTCTAAGGTGTGTACTAAATTCAAAGTATGTTCTGTCTCCACATTGCCCTGAGCAGCCAACAATTGATAGGCTGACACAGGATGAGTAAAAGTGTCAGCATCCAAGGAAATGTTATCAATTTCAGCTTTGTAATGTTGCTGAAATTATCTTTCCTTTTCAGCATCATCCACAATCATTGACTCACTAACAATGGCTGGATCCACCCTTATTTCTCCTGTACCTGCCTTTCTCTCATAATCTCTCTTTTGTTGCATCAGGGTCTCACCCTGGCTCCCCACCCTCACACCCTCACTTTCACCTACTAAGGTGTGACTCCTCTCACTCACTTTTGCCAATCCTGAATAAATGGATTGCTGAGATTCACTCTTTTCCTCTCCTTTTACCTGGGAGGAACCCAACCTCTCACTCAATGCACTCTCCTCTCTCAGTCCTAAGAGTGACTGTATTACCACTAAATCTTCTGCACAAGAAATAATTAAAGTTTGAAGTTGTGCAGAGACACTCGACGGATAAGTGATATCCATCGGGTGAGTGGTAAAGCTATCCGACGGATAACTGCTGTTAAGCTTATCCGTCGGGATACAATCACTACTCGACGGATGAGCAATATCCATCGAGAGAGTAGAAATGAATGTGGTGGGAAGAGAAACTATTGTTGACTCTGTGTTGATTGAAGTTATTTGAGGCACAGATGTCACAATAGTATCCGAAAGAATTGGCAAGTGAGCCAACAAATCATCTAAAAGATGATGCTCACTTGCACTAGATTTTGGCTTCCCCAACAAAGTTAAAGAAGGGGAATCAGGAATTGAAGTGTTTATCATATCCACTTCCAGAGAGTTTGTTGGTGAGTATGGTGTTTCAGAGGCTTCTATTATAAGAGATTTTGTCTGTTACTCCACATTTATTGGAGCCACATCAAACTGAATTTGAGAAAGTGCAGGAACTGTGTCTTTAGCACCAGTTTGCACTGTGTGTGTGCCCTGTGCATCCCCAGTGATTTTGGATTTCTTCTTTCTTGTGTAAATTTGGGGTGAGCTTGTATCCCTAACCCTTTTGGCCTGTGCTCTTGGATGAGAGCTATGTTCAATAGCCATATCCTTTTGGGAGGATGCAACTAGAAGTGAACTTTTGTCCTTTTTAAGCACTGCAGTTTGTTGGGAAACTGCAGTGTGGCTAGGCTGGGATTCACTCAACTCTCCAACCTTATCCTTGGGGTTTCTTTGATGTTCACCCCTTCCCTCACCTAACTGACCCTCCTCCACACTCCCCTCTTTGGCTTTGGTGGATTTTTCAACTGGTACCTTTTGAGAGATACCAGAGGGGGTTTTCTTTGACTTGGATTTAGAAATTACAGTTGTTTTGGCAGCTTTGGTAGGCAACTGTTTGGTCATTGTCATAGTTGCCATAGCTACTCCTGAACTCAAAGAAATTGAGGAGATTGGAATAGTTGAGGGTATGCATGAACTTACCTCACTTACCTGAGGTGACTGCATTACAGGAAAGTAGAACATTGGCACATTCCTATGATGTTTGGCTCTGTTCAAATCTGCAATGATTCTTCTCTCTTGAACCCAACAAGCCAATTTGTTGTTTGGGTTCTCAAGTACAATCTCTTGACAAAGGTGGTTAGCCAATAGCATGAAAAATCTAGCATAATATACATTCTTTCCCCTTTTGGCTAACTCACCTAGTTTAAAACCTAACTCATACAAGACAAGGTCACTGAAATTGTAAAATTTATCTGTAACTAGCATGTATAGCATGTTAAGCATGGAAATGTTCACAGAATCAAAATTACTGATTTTTCCAGAGAAAACTTTAGTCACAACATCACACATGAAACTCCATTCCTTCCTAAGACCTAATCTTCTAATATCACTTATCCTAGTAGTTGGAAGTGCATAATGCATGGAATTAAGCATATTGATAATATCAGTGTCATTATGTGGTGAAGTTACATTATCATCAGGAATTTTAAAATATGCTTTTATCACATCACTATTGATACATAACTCATTACCTTTGATAGTTAGAGTGATGGTTTTGTCAGTAGAGTTGTAGATTGCAGTGGTCCACATCTCTTCAACAACTTCATAGAAAATTGTGGGTGATTCAAGCATGGCATAACTTAACTTGCAGTTCTTCACAAAGTCCATCATCTTGTGATAGTCTTCTGATGCTGAATACCCTTATTGACCAAAGCAGTGAAGTTGTTCTTCTCATAAATAAACCCAGTTTGAGACATAATCTTTACTACAGCTGCCATTGTTAGAAAATAAAAGCTTGAAGAGAAAAAGGATATTTGCTTGAGAGAGAATAAAATAAAAGCAGTTGAATTTGAGAATGATAAAAGAAAATAATTGAAATGAAATAAGCTTTTATACTATCTCAAAAACAACGGATGAAAATAATAAAGAAAAGTAAATTAACCAATAGAAATTGCCTAAAATAGCCGTTTTAAAAATAAACTGTAAAAATTCCACCCATTATCCGTCGTGTAATGCTTACAAACTGTAAGTATACTCGATGGATAATATTCAGGGAATTAACGGTTAAGATTTAGACAATTCGACGGATGAGGATAAACTGTTATCCGTCGAGTTTTAAAAGATTCCAGAAAAGTAATTAATTTTTATTTGCAAATAGTATATCGACGGATGACTCAACTCGACGGATAATGGTAATCCGTCGAGATGTAAATTTTGACTTAGCCAAAATTTCATCCATGACTAAAAATTAGCTAAATTTCTGGCTACATCTCAACTTGCGAAATAACTCAGATAAATTCAAGAGTAATTAAGCATACCTAACTCACTTACCAACCTTGAAAAGGTGGATTCATCCAGTGGCTTGGTAAAGATATCTGCAAGTTGCTTCTCACCTGGAACAAAATGTAACTCTATAGTACCATTCATTACATGTTTCCTTATGAAATGGTACTTGATGACTATGTGCTTTGTCCTTGAATGTTGCACTGGATTTTCAGTGATGGCAATTGCACTTGTGTTATCACATAAAATAGGAATCCTCTCAACTTGCAAACCATAGTCTAGCAATTGATTTTTCATCCATAAAATCTGTGCACAACAACTGCCAGCAACAATATATTCAGCTTCAGCTGTAGAAGTAGAAACTGAATTTTGCTTTTTACTGAACCAGGACACAAGCTTGTTTCCTAGAAATTGACAAGTTCCTGTTGTGCTCTTTCTGTCAATTCTGCAACCTGCATAATCTGCATCTGAATAACCAGTTAGATCAGCCTGAAATCTAGCACATAAACATGTAGCAAACATTATATGTGGCCTACTAGCTGTTAAGTACAGAAGTGAGCCAACCATGCCTCTATAGCTTGAAATATCCACAGACTTTTCAGTAGTGTTTAATTCAGGCTTAGTTGCAGTGGCCATGGGAGTTTTTGCAGATGTGCAATCCATTAGATCAAACTTCTTTAAAAGATCAAAAATATATTTAGTTTGACTAATGAATATTCCATCACTAACTTGTTTAACTTGTAAACCAAGAAAGTAAGTTAGTTCTCCCATCATACTCATTTCATACTTACTTTGCTTCAGTTTGGCAAACTTTTTACAAAGTTTCTCATCTGTAGAGCCAAAAATAATATCATCTACATAAATTTGAACAAGTATGCTAGAGCCATTAACATTTCTGAAAAATAAAGTTTTATCTACAGTACCTATTGTGAAGTGATTTTCCAAAAGGAATTTTGATAAAGTATCATACCAGGCTCTAGGTGCTTGCTTCAGTCCATAAAGTGCTTTCAGTAGATAATAGACATATTCTGGAAAATTTGGATCTTCAAATCCAGGAGGTTGACTAACATACACTTCTTCCTCCAAATCTCCATTCAGAAAGGCACTTTTGACATCCATTTGATAGACCTTGAAATTGGCATGGGCTGCATAGGCTAAGAAGATTCTGATGGCTTCAAGTCTTACAACAGGAGCAAATGTTTCATCAAAATCTATTCCTTCTTGCTGGCAATAGCCTTTAGCAACCAATCTGGCTTTGTTCCTTACTACTATGCCATTTTCATCCAGCTTGTTTCTGAATACCCATTTGGTGTCTATTGGATTCTTTCCTTTAGGCTTGGGTACCAGCTTCCATACTTTATTACTTTCAAATTGGTTTAGCTCCTCCTGCATAGCTAAAATCCAATCAGGATCTAACAAGGCTTCTTCTACCTTCTTTGGTTCTTCCTTTGATAGAAAGCTGCTGTATAGACATTCTTCTTGAGTTTCTCTCCTGGTTTGAACTCTAGAAGAAACATCACCAATAATCAGTTCAAAGGGGTGATCTTTTGTCCATTTCCTTGGTTGAGGTAGATTTGCTCTAGATGAAGAGACCTCAATGTTGTCTTGATGTGTGATTAAGTTTTGATTGCTAGAAACTCCCCCTGAGTTTGAGGATCTTTGATTTGAGAAAGGGGTACTTTCTATGGGTGATCTACCTTGACTTCCTGCTCCTTTAGATAACCCGACGGATTGTGAATTTTGAGTACTGACGGATGAGGCAGGTTGTCTTCCGACGGATAACACAGATTACCTTCCGACGGATGAAGCATTATGTAACTCGATGGATGTTGAGTTTTATGCTTCATTGGTGGTAGATTTGTCTATATTATCCTTAGACACTGTTTCTTGATCACTCTCATCATCACTTTCATAACTGACCATCTCAACATTGTCGAATTTGAGGCTCTCATGGTAATCTCCATCTTTCAGTCCTTCAATCTTTTTATCATCAAACACAACATGTATAGATTCCATAACAATGTTGATTCTTAGAATGTAGACTCTATATGCTTTACCAACAGCATATCCAACAAAAATTCCTTCATCTGCTTTAGCATCAAACTTCCCATTTTGATCAGTTTGATTTCTCAGAATATAGCATTTACAGCCAAAGACATGAAGAAAGTTTAGAGTTGGCTTCTTGTTCTTGAACAATTGATAATGAGTCATGCATCTTGCTTGATTAATCAGAGAGATGTTCTGAGTGTAGCATGCAGTGTTTACAGCTTCATCCCAGAAGTATGTTGGTAGTTTTGATTCTTCAAGCATTGTCCTTGCAGCTTCAATAAGAGATCTGTTCTTTCTTTCCAATACTCCATTCTGTTGTGGAGTCCTTGCTGCTGAAAACTCATGCAAGATCCCATTTTCCTCACAAAATGCTCTCATGACATAGTTCTTGAACTCAGTTCCATTGTCACTCCTGATTCTTCTAACTTTGAAATCAAGATGATTGTTAACTTGCCTTATGTGATTGATGATGATTTCACTAGCCTCATCTTTAGACTTTAGGAAATATGTCCAAGAGAACTTTGAGAAGTCATCTACAATTACTAGGCAAAATCTTTTCTTTGAAATTGACAATACATTGACTGGTCCAAACAAATCCATGTGAAGCAATTGTAGAGGCTCTTCAATTGCTGAATCAAGTTTCTTCCTGAATGATGCTTTGATCTGCTTCCCCTTTTGGCAGACATCACACAGTCCATCCTTTAGAAACTCCACTAGAGGAATGCCTCTTACTAGTTCTTTCTTTACTAGCTCATTCATGGTTTTGAAGTTTAAATGGGATAGCTTCTTGTGCCATAGCCAACTTTCATCTTGACTTGCTTTACTGAGAAGACAAGTTACAGATTCTGCTTTAGTTGAGTTGAAGTCAGCTAGGTACATATTTCCTCTTCTCACACCAGTGAGAACCACTTTGTTGCTTTGATTATTAGTCACAACACAGGCTTCTTTATTGAAGATTACTGAGTTGCCTTTATCACAAAGCTGGCTGATACTCAACAGATTGTGTTTGAGACCATCCACTAAGGCAAACTCTTCAATGATGACATTATCCTTTGAAATCAAGCCATATCCCACAGTATAACCCTTGCTGTCATCTCCAAAAGTAATACTTGGGCCAGCTCTCTCCTTAAACTCTGTGAGCAGGGTAGAATCACCAGTCATGTGTCTTGAACAACCACTATCCAAGTACCAAAGATTCTTTCTGTTTCCCTGCATACATCAAAATCAAATCAAGTTGATTTTGGTACCCAAGTTTCCTTGGGTCCTGCCTTGTTAGCTTTTTTCTTCTGTTTCTTAGGTTTTATCTCATTTGACTTGGGAATTTCAGATTCTTCCTTAGTCAATTAGGTTGTACCTTTGAAACCACTAAATGCAACAGAATTATCATGCATGTTATGGCTAACAGGAAATGGTATGCTTGGTGTAAACATGTTATTCCAGTAAGGCATGCTAAATGACATTTGAGGCATGCTGTATGCAGCATAATATGGATTAGGTGCAAATGGCATATTAGCAAACTGTGCATTCATATTCTGTGTAGGCATAGCATTAACAGGCATGGGAGGCATGGCATTCATGTTAGGAAATTGAGGCTGAACAGACATGGGAGTAGGCATGGTAAATTTGCAATTAACAGACAAATGATTTACACTACCACACTTGACACTAATTTTTCTAGGAGCATATTTATCAGGTGTGTAGTTATTGTGTTTGTTAATCCCTACTTTACCATTCCTATTGTTTTTCTTTTTAGTCTCTATTTTTACCTCTATTTTCTCAAGTCTGTCACTTAACTGTTTGACAATCATGTGACCAACATTAGCCTTTTTCCCTTTCTTAGCTTGACTTGACTCTCCTGAAACAAAGTTCTTGGAAACAGACCCATACTTATCATTTAGCTTGATTAATTTGGCTTTGCTAATGGGTTTGCTTACAGCCGACGGATGAGGATTTTTATCATTCGACGGATAACACTTTTTGTTATCCGACGGATAGTCCTCATCATCTGTCGAGTCTACATCTGTCAGCAACCCATCTACCAAAATAGGTTCTAGTTTCTCTTTATTCCTTTTCAAGGCTTCATCACAAAAAGACTCAATTCCTTGAACTTTGGTGATTTGAGCATGAACATCCCTAGATGTTTTCCATGCTTTAATCACCTCTTGTTCACGCTCGAGCTGCTTCTTCAAAATTTCTTCCTTTTTCAAGGACTCAGTTAATTCCTCCTTGGCAATCTTACACTCAATTTTTAGTTTCTCAAACTCAACAAACTGAGACTCAAGCACATTATTCCTCTCACTTAAAAATAAGTCATTTTCTTTAATTTTAGCATTTTCTTTAGTGAGAGACTTAAGTGTAACACGCAAATGATACAATTCTGTAGACATATCATTTATGGCATCATTACACTCAGTTTTAGATAAATGTGCAAGGTTTGTAGTGATTACCTGATTGCTTGAGGAACTTGTCTCTGTTTCATCAGACTTGGCCATTAGAGCTAGATTGACATAGCTAACATCTTCATCTTCATCCAAACCATCTGCTGCCCAGTCATTCTCTTGTGTAATAAAAGCCCTTTCCTATTATTTGAGTAGATCAAAGTATTTTTACTTATAATCCATGACTCAAACCTTTTCTTACTGGAATCTGACTTTCTACACTCATTTGCAAAATGCCCTGCCAAGCCACATTTGAAACATTTGAATTTTGACTTATCCACCATGTTTCTATTTGGCTTGGCTGCTCCAAAGTTCTTTTTGAACTTGAGCTTGGTAAATCTTCTGGAAAGAAATGCTAGGTGCTCATCAATGTCCTCCATGTCATCTTGGCTCAACGAATCTTCACTTTCTGCTGCAAGCCCCTTACCCTTATTCTCACAGACCTTTGAAGTTGATTCTACAGCTTCCATCTTCACTTCCTTCTCCTTTTCCAGATCAACAACTAGTGCAATGGATCCTCCTTTCTTCTTTCCTCTCTCCATTCTTTCATCCTGCTCTATCTCAAGCTCATAGGTCTTCAGAATGCCATATAGTCTCTCCAAAGTAAACTCCTTATAATCTTGTGAGTTTCTCAATGAGACTGTCATTGATTTCCATTCCTTTGGAAGAGATCTGAGAAATTTCAGATTGGAGTCTTTAGTCTGATAGACTCTTCCATGCAACTTAAGAGCATTTAGTAGTTTTTGGAATCTACTAAAAATGTCAGTGAGTGACTCACTTTCTTCATTGTGAAAATGCTCATATTGCTGAATCAAGAGCTGCATTTTATTTTCTCTTACTTGCTCAGTGCCATCACAAATTATCTGTATAATGTCCCAAACTTCCTTGGCAGTGTTGCAGTTGATAATGTTATCAAACATGTCTGCATCAACTTCATTGAACAGAATGTTCATGGCCTTTTTATCTTTTCTGACTTGTTCAATGTCAGGATCCGACCATTCATGCCTTGACTTTGGAACATATGGCTCGTTTCCTGTTGCAGCTCTCATTGGAACATGAGGGCCTTTTTCTATGCAGTCCACATAGGCCTCATCTTGAGAAAGCATGTGAAGATGCATCTTTACCTTCCAATGATGGTAATTATCTTTATCAAGAAAAGGAATCTTGACTCCAACATCTTTCTTGTTCATCTTGCTGAATTGTTTTGATCTTTAAACTCTTTGTAGATTAAGAGATTGCTCTGATACCAATTGTTAGTCCCTGAACAATATAGCAAGAATTACAGAAGGGGGGTTGAATGGAATTCTTGAACCTTTTTCTCGAAATAAAAACGTTCAACTCGATTATAGATATATTTGTTTTGATTAGCACAATGCGGAATGTAAACTTAATTGAATCAAAACATAAGTAATTAAAAACAAGAGTCTTTAAAAACTTTCTGGTGGATTTAAAAAATTCCACCAGAGATATATATTATATATCGAGAGGACTCTGTGTGCAAGAATGCTCACAGCTGTTACAAATTGAACTACTGAGAACACAGGAAATGCTAATGATTCTGCTTACAAAGATTTCTCTGTTTTTGTGTTTCTCAGCTATATTAGTTATTTTTCTATTTGCTACTCTCTTGGTTTATATAATACCAAGATTACAAAGTCAAAAAGACTGAACAAATATAAAAACTATCAGTCTTAAGCTTTGCTGCTTTTCGTCCTCTATTACCCAGTTAATGGGCTTCCACAGTGTGTATGTATACATCTCGACGGCTGTGTGTCAGCTTTCACTGTTCAACTGCTGTTTGAATTCTTCATATGATCATCCGTCGATTTTCAGAAAATCCATTGATGGTTTAATTGATCATCTGTCGACTGTTATATTAAACATCCGTTGATAGTCATTTGATCATCTGTCGATGGCTTTGTTAATCATTCGTTAGTAGCTATTTTGGCACTTGACTCTATTTCACTTATGCAGAATTACAAGACATCATTTATGTATAATTAATCAACCTATTCTGCATATCTAGTTAAAGTCAATATGACTTATATGCTACTACAGATTCTATACAAAGGTGCATACATAACTGTGCTACAAACTTATTATTACATAAGCTACTCACTCGATGGATAATAAGTTAATCATCCGTCGGGACTATAATGAGTTATTGTTAGTCCCTTAACAATATAGAAAGAATTACAGAAGGGGGTTGAATGGAATTCTTGAACCTTTTTCTTGAAATAAAAATGTTCAACTCGATTATAGATATATTTGTTTTGATTAGCACAATGCGGAATGTAAACTTAAATGAATCAAAACGTAAGTAATTAAAATAAGAGTCTTTAAAAACTTTCTGGTGGATTTAAACAATTCCACCAGAGATATATATAATATATCGAGAGGACTCTGTGTGCAGAAATGCTCACAGCTGCTTACAAATGGAACTGCTGAGAATACAGGAAATGCTAAAGATTATGCTTACAAAGATTTCTCTATTTTTGTGTTTTTCAGCTATTTCAGTTATATTTCTATTTGCTACTCTATTGGTTTATATAATACCAAGATTACAAAGTCAAAAAGACTGAACAAATATAAAATCTAATAGTCGTAATCTTTGCTGCTTTTCGTCCTCTATTACCAAGTTAATGGGCTTCCATAATGTGTTTGTATACAACTCGACGGCTGTGTGTCAGTCCTAAGAGTGACTGTATTACCACTAAATCTTCTGCACTTGAAATAATTGAAGTTTGAAGTTGTGCAGAGACACTCGACGGATAAGTGATATCCATCGGATGAGTGGTAAAGCTATCCGACGGATAACTGCTGTTAAGCTTATCCGTCGGGATACAATCACTACTCGACGGATGAGCAATATCCATCGAGAGAGTAGAAATGAATGAGGTGGGAAGAGAAACTATTGTTGACTCTATGTTGATTGAAGTTATTTGAGGTACAAATGTCACAATAGTATCAGAAAGAATTGGCAAGTGAGCCAATAAATCATCTAAAAGATGATGCTCACTTGCACTAGATTTTGGCTTCCCCAACAGAGTTAAAGAAGGGGAATCAGGAATTGAAGTGTTTATCATATCCACTTCTAGTGAGTTAGTTGGTGAGTATGGTGTTTCAGTGACTTCTATTATAAGAGATTTTGGCTGTGACTCCACATTTATTGGAGCCACATCAATCTGAATTTGAGAAGGTGCAGGGACTGTGTCTTTAGTACCAGTTTGCACTGTGTGTTTGCCCTGTACATCCCCAGTTGTTTTGGATTTCTTCTTTTGAGTGTAAGTTTGGGGTGAGCTTGTGTCCCTAACCCTTTTGGCCTGTGCTCTTGGATGAGAGCTTTGTTCAATAGCCACATCCTTTTGGGAGGATGCAGCTAGAAGTGAGCTTTTGTCCCTTTTAAGCACTGCAGTTTGTTGGGAAACTGCAGTGTGGCTAGACTGGGATTCACTCAACTCTCCAACCTTATCCTTGGGGTTTCTTTGATGTTCACCCCTTCTCTCACATATCTGACCCTCCTTCACACTCCCCTCTTTGGCTTTGGTAGATTTTTCAACTAGTACCTTTTGAGAGATACCAGAGGGGGTTTTCTTTGATTTGGATTTGGAAATTACAGTTGTTTTGGCAGCTTTGGTAGGCAACTGTTTGGTCATTGTCACAGTTGCCATAGCTATGCCTGAACTCAAAGAAAAAGAGGAGATTGGAATAGTTGAGGGTATGGATGAACTTACCTCGATTACCTAAGGTGTCTGCATTACAGGAAAGTAGAACATTGGCACATCCCTATGATGGTTGGCTCTGTTCAAATCTACAATGATTCTTCTCTCTTGAACCCAACAAGCTAATTTGTTGTTTGGGTTCTCAAGTACAATCTCTTGACAAAGATGGTTAGCCAATATCATGAAAAATGTAGCATAATATACATTATTTCCCCTTTTGGCTAACTCACCTAGTTTAAAACCTAACTCATACAAGACAAGGTCACTGAAATTGTAAAATTTATTTGTAACTAGCATGTATAGCATGTTAAGCATAGAAATGTTCACAGAATCAAAATTACTGACTTTTCTAGAGAAAACTTTAGTCACAACATCACACATGAAACTCCATTCCTTCCTAAGACCTAATCTTCTAATTTCACTTAGCTTATTAGTAGGAAGTGCATAATGCATGGAATTAAGCATATTGATGATATCAGTGTCAGTGTGTAGTGAAGTTACATTATCATCAGGAATTTTGAAACATGCTTTTATCACATCACTATTGATACATAACTCATTACCTTTGATAGTTAGAGTGATGGTTTTGTCAGTAGAGTTGTAGTTTGCAGTGGTCCACATCTCTTCAACAACTTCACAGTAAACTGTGGGTGATTCAAACATGGCATAACTTAACTTGCAGTTCTTCACGAAGTCCATCATCTTGTGATAGTCTTCTGATTGCTGAATACCCTTATTGACCAAAACAGTGAAGTTGTTCTTCTCATAAATGAACCCAGTCTGAGACATGATCTTTACTACATGTGCCATTGTTAGAGAATGAAATCTTGAAGAGAAAGAGGATATTTGAGAGAGAATAAAATAAAAGCAGTTGAATTTGAGAATGATAAAAGAAAATAATTGGAATGAAATAAGCTTTTATACTCTCTCAAAAACAACGGATGAAAATAATAAAGAAAAGTAAATTACCCAATAGAAATTGCCTAAATTAGCCGTTAAAAAAAATAAACTGTAAAAATTCCACCCATTATCCGTCGTATAATGCTTACAAACTGTAAGTATACTCGATGGATAATGTTCAGGGAATTAACGGTTAAGATTTAGACACTTCGACGGATAAGGATAAACTGTTATCCGTCGAGTTTTAAAAGATTCCAGAAAAATAATTGATTTTTATTTGCACATTGTATATCGACGGATGACTCAACTCGATGGATAGTGGTCATCCGTCGAGATGCAAATTTTGACTTAGCCAAAATTTAACTCAAGACTAAAAATCAGTTAAATTTCTGGCTACTTATCAACTTGCAAAATAACTCAGATGGATTCAGGAGTAATTAAGCATACCTAACTCACTTACCAACCTAGAAAAGGTGGATTCATCCAGTGGCTTAGTAAATATATCTGCAAGTTGCTTCTCACTTGGAACAAAATGTAACTCTACAGTACCATTCATTACATGTTCCCTTATGAAATGGTACTTGATGTCTATGTTCTTTGTCCTTGAATGTTGCACTGGATTTTCAGTGATGGCAATTACACTTGTGTTATCACAAAAAATAGGGATCCTCTCAACTTGCAAACCATAGTCTAGCAATTGATTTTTCATCCATAAAATCTGTGCACAGCAACTGCCAGCAGCAATATATTCAGCTTCAGCTGTAGAGGTAGAAACATAATTTTGCTTTTTACTGAACAAGGACACAAGCTTGTTTCCTCGAAATTGACAAGTTCCTGTTGTGCTTTTTCTGTCAATTCTGCAACCTGCATAGTCTGCATCTGAATAACCAGTTAGATCAAAACCAGAATCTCTAGGATACCAAATGCCAAGTTTTGGTGTTCCCTTGAGATATCTGAAAATTCTCTTAATAACTATCAAGTGAGACTCTCTAGGATCAGCCTGAAATCTAGCACATAAACATGTAGCAAACATTATATCTGGCCTACTAGCTGTTAAGTACAGAAGTGAGCTAACCATGCCTCTATAGCTTGAAATATCCACAGACTTTTCAGTATTGTTTAATTCAAGCTTAGTTGCAGTGGCCATGGGAGTTTTTGCAGATGTACAATCCATTAGATCAAACTTCTTTAAAAGATCAAAATATATTTAGTTTGACTAATGAATATTCCATCACTAACTTGCTTAACTTGTAAACCAAGAAAGTAAGTTAGTTCTCCCATCATACTCATTTCATACTTACTTTGCATCAGTTTGGCAAACTTTTTACAAAGTTTCTCATCTGTAGAGCCAAAAATAATATCATCTACATAAATTTGAACAAGTATGCTAGAGCCATTAACATTTCTGAAAAATAAAGTTTTATCTACAGTACCTCTTGTGAAGTGATTTTCCAAAAGGAACTTTGATAAAGTGTCATACCAGGCTCTAGGTGCTTGCTTCAGTCCATAAAGTGCTTTGAGTAGATAATAGACATACTCTGGAAAATTTGGATCTTCAAAGCCAGGAGGTTGACTAACATACACTTCTTCCTCCAAATCTCCATTCAGAAAGGCACTTTTGACATCCATTTGATAGACCTTGAAATTGGCATGGGCTGCATAGGCTAAGAAGATTCTGATGGCTTCAAGTCTTGCAACAGGAGCAAATGTTTCATCAAAATATATTTCTTCTTGCTGGCAATAGCCTTTAGCAACCAATCTGGCTTTGTTCCTTACTACTATGCCATTTTCATCCATCTTGTTTCTGAATACCCATTTGGTGTCTATTGGATTCTTTCCTTTAGGCTTGGGTACCAGCTTCCAGACTTTATTCCTTTCAAATTGGTTTAGCTCCTCCTGCATAGCTAGAATCCAATCAGGATCCAATAAAGCTTCTTCTACCTTCTTTGGTTCTTCCTTTGACAGAAACTGCTGTATAGACATTCTTCCTGAGTTGCTCTTCTTGTTTGAACTCTAGAAGACACATCACCAATAATTAGTTCAAAGGGGTGATCTTTTGTCCATTTCCTTGGTTGAGGTAGATTAGCTCTAGATGAAGAGACCTCAATGTTGTCTTAATGTGTGATTGAGTTTTGATTGCTAGAAACTCCCCCTGAGTTTGTGGATCTTTGATTTGAGAAAGGGGTACTTTCTATGGGTAACCTTCCTTGATTTCCTGCTCCTTTAGATAACCCGACGGATGGTGAATTTTGAGTACCGACGGATGAGTCAGGTTGTGTGGCGCCTGATAAGTGGCATTTTATACCACTTAGAACGTCTTAAAATGGCTTAAATTGGTGTCTTGAAATCAAGTATTTTGTGTATTTGATGCGTTTTTCTAGTGTTTATGCATTTCAAGGTATTAGTTGCATTTCGGAGGAGGAATCATCAAGAATAAGCCTTGGCATGTGTTCACCATTGAGAGAGGAAAAGAACGGGCAGATTACGGCGAAGAAACGGAGCAAACCTGGAATTTTTCCAGTAGGGTCCTGCGCGCCCGCGCAGCAATGCTGAGCGGCCGCGCAGCAGCCTAGCGCGCCCGCGCAGAAATGCTGAACGGCCGCGCAGGGTCGGGGAAAAAAGCTGAATTATTTTAGACTTCTACTTCTGTTTGGCTTCCAACTTCTATGTAATCTGAGTTTTATGGGACTATTATATAAGTAGATTTGAGACGTTTTCATAGAGAATATGAAGGAGATTATGTTTTAGATTGTGTTTGGCACAAGAAGCGAAGGAGATAAGGAAGAAGACCGATTTAGCATACCGCAACGAAGAGGAAGCATATATTCTTGTGATTCTTGTTTCGTTGTAACGTTGGATGCTAGTTTTCTTGCTTTGATTTATTTACTCTTGTGACGTACTCTGTTTTAATATAATTAGTTTAGTTATTATTTTCTTGTGTTGTTTATCATGATTTCATATGAACCCATGATGGCGATAAGTTCTATTATGGGCTAATCGTGATCATGGGGTTGCAACGGATTTATTATGGAATTCTTTAGTTAATTGTTTAATACTTTAGTGTGTGATGATTGCATGATATCTAGTATTGATTGTGCGTATTCGTCTTATGTGCGTCGCGAACATATAAGATAGGGTGTTAATCTCTTATGAAGCGACAGTGGATCTTGAGATTTAGAACTTGCCATGCTAGCATAGGTTCATGTACGTTGTGCATGATTAGTGGGTAACTCTAACAGTTTTATTTGCCCTATGTAATCAAAAGGAATAACTTGTGCTTAAATCATTGTGTTGTCAATTTCTGTAGACATATAGGAACTCAACATGATTGATGACTATTCAACTTCTATCTTAATTGTGGATGCTTGGTAGAATGGTATTAGTACAATGAAAGTTGGCTTTTATCAGTTTCGTGTTATTCGATTAATGTCATCACTGTCACATGCTAAAGGTAATAACAATGGCTATAGAAGGAAGTAATAATGAAGTTGTGATCTCGTGAGTGTTTTATTATTGATAAATTGAAGTGTTAGTTAAGTGGTTAATTAAGTAGTTGATTATAGTTAATATTTAATCAACAATTTTAAGTGTTATCTTAACATTGAGAAGTAATTATACATTGGTGAGTGAGTTTAATTAGACAATAACTTAGTCTGAGTCTCTGAGGGAACGAACTAGAAAGTATTCTATATTACTTGCGAACGCGTATACTTGCGTGAATATTAGTGCATGTTTTCGCCCTAACAAGTTTTTGGCGCCGCTGCCGGGGACTCGGCGTATTTGTTTAGTTATGTACTTACCATCATTGGTCATTAGGACTCAGTGATTAGGACGTAGTAGTTAATTACTCTTTTCGGTTGTGTTTCAGGTACTTTAGCAAGCGTTTATGCAAACTCGTTCTCGTGCTCGCAAGAGGACCTTAGATACAGCTGAGGAGAAAGATGAAGTTCTTGATACTCCGGAGAAGTTAGATTTTGAGGATTCGGATTCAGGAACTGAGCAGAAAGAACCAGTAAACATGGGAGATCGTATTGTTCAAGCTGATCCAGCTCTTATGGATTTTTCTCGGCCTAAAATTGATGACATTCAGTCAAGCATCCTTCATCCGGCTATTCAAGCTAACACCTTTGAAATCAAGCCGGGCACTATTCAGATGGTGCAGAATTCTGTTTCTTTTGGAGGAGCGGCAACTGAAGACCCCAACATGCACATAAGAAATTTTGTCGAGATCTGCAGCACTTTTAAGTATAATGGCGTGACTGATGAGGCTATCAAGTTGAGGCTTTTCCCATTCTCACTGAGGGATAAAGCTAAAGACTGGTTACATTCTGAACCAGCTGGGTCAATCACTACGTGGCAAGATCTTGCGCAAAAGTTTCTGGTGAAGTTTTATCCAATGGCAAAGACTGCTGCTATGAGGAGTGCTCTTACTCAGTTTGCGCAGCAACCTACAGAATCTATGTGCGAGGCTTGGGAACGCTACAAGGAAATGTTGAGAAAATGTCCACATCATGGAATGCCGGATTGGATGGTAATCACTGGTTTTTATAATGGTTTGGGGGCCCAATCTCGGCCCATGCTCGATGCAGCAGCTGGAGGAGCCTTATGGGATAAAAGCTATACTGAGGCGTATAATCTTATAGAGACAATGGCTGCAAACGAGCATCAAAACCCAACTCAGAGGATGACGTCAGGCAAGGTCGCAGGTATTCTGGAAGTTGATGCAGCCACCGCTATTGCAGCCCAGCTCCAAGCGCTATCAATGAAGGTTGATTCTTTGGCTACGTATGGAGTTAATCAAATAGCTATGGTTTGTGAGCTTTGTGCAGGTTCTCATGCTACGGATCAGTGTTCTCTTGTCAACGAATCTGTTCAGTATGTGAATAATTATCAGCGACAACAGCAGCCTGTGCCAAGCGACCTATCATCCTACAAAAGAAATAATCCAAATTTCAGCTGGGGAAATAATCAGAATGCTATTCAGCCACCATATCAGCAAGGAGTGAGTAAACAGTTTAACCCACCTGGATTCCAGCAACCACAACAGTATGCTACAAGGCAATCATATCCTCAACAGGGAAGTGCAGCTGCACCTACTAGTGCTGATTTTGAGGAACTTAAGCTGTTGTGCAAGAGTCAGGCGGTTTCTATCAAGACCTTGGAAAATCAAATCGGTCAATTAGCCAATGCAGTGCTCAATCGTCAACCTGGCACTCTTTCCAGTGACACGGAAGTACCAGGCAGGAAGGAAGCTAAAGAGCAAGTCAAGGCTATTACCTTAAGGTCTGGAAAGTAGCTGATGCTGAAAAGGCAAAAGAAGTCGAAGCTGAAGTTAGAGATGAAGAATCTAAGCAAAGGAGAAGTGGCGGAAACAAGAAGACTACTGTTGAACACACTCTGCCTGAGGCTAATACAGGGGAGAAACAGCTCTATCCTCCACCACCTTTTCCTAAGAGATTGCAGCAACAAAAGCTGGATAGACAGTTCGGGAAGTTTCTGGAGGTGTTCAAGAAACTTCACATCAATATACCTTTCGCTGAGGTGCTGGAACAAGTGCCTAGTTATGCGAAGTTTATGAAGACTATTCTTCAAGGAAGGTGAAACTGGATGACCTTGAAACCGTTGCTCTCACGGAAGAATGCAGCGCGGTTCTGCAACAAAAGTTACCACCAAAACTGAAAGATCCAGGAAGCTTCACCATTCCTTGTACCATTGGCAATCTAACTTTTGACAAGTGCCTTTGTGATTGGGGAGCACGCATTAATCTGATGCCATTGTCGATCTTTAAAAAGCTGGATCTGCCTGATCCAAAACCCACATACATGTCGCTACAATTGGCGGACCGTTCCATTACTTACCCAAGGGGCATAGTTGAGGATGTGCTCGTCAAGGTGGATAAGCTCTTCTTTCCTGCTGATTTTGTTATTCTGGATTTTGAGGAAGATAAGAAGATTCCCATAATCTTGGGGAGGCCTTTCTTGGCTACTGGCCGTACCTTGATAGATGTGCAAAAAGGGGAACTTACTATGCGGGTCCAAGATCAGGATGTGACCTTCAACTTATTCAAGGCAATGACAATTCCCTATAGAAGATGAGGAGTGCTTAAAAGTGGATGTGATTGATTCTGCGGTTACTTCGGAACTCGATCACATGGTAATGTCTGATGCATTGGAAAATGCCTTAGTGGGGGGGGATTTCGACAGTGATGATGAAGATAGCAACGAGCAAATTTACAATATCTGAACGCTTCTCCATGGAAGCGAAAGCTCGACTATACCATTTGAATCTCTTGGTACTTCTGACCTTAAGAATGCTGAAGGGAAGCTCAAACCATCAATAGAGGAAGCACCTACCTTGGAGCTCAAACCCATTACCTGAACACTTGAGGTATGCTTTTTTAGGTGATTCATCTACGTTACCTGTTATTATTTCAGCTGACCTTTCAGGTAGTGAGGAAGACAAGCTCTTAAGGATTTTGAGAGATGCAAATCAGCTATATGATGGACCATAGGCAGACATCAAGGGGATAAGTCCTTCATATTGTATGCATAAAATTCTGTTAGAGGAAGGTAGTAAGCCAACTGTGGAAAACAGCGAAGACTGAATTCGATCATGAAGGAGGTGGTGAAGAAAGAAATTCTGAAATGGGCTAGATGCAGGCATCATTTATCCTATTTCTGACAGCTCGTGGGTGAGCCCGTGCAATGTGTACCTAAGAAAGGAGGTATCACTGTGGTCGCAAATGAAAAGAATGAGCTCATCCCTACTCGAATAGTTACAGGATGGAGAGTATGCATGGATTATAGAAAATTGAACAAAGCCACAAGGAAGGATCACTTCCCTCTCCCATTCCTTGATCAAATTGCTGACAGATTGGCGGGACATGAGTATTTTGTCTTCTGGATGGTTATTCCGGGGTATAATCAGATTGTATTGCACCAGAGGATCAGGAAAAGACTACCTTCACTTGTCCATTTGGCACATTTGCTTTTCGTAGAGTTTTATTTGGGTTATGTGGCGCCCCGACCACCTTCAGAGATTTGATGGCTATATTCTCTGACATGATTGGAAATAACGTCGAAGTGTTCATGGATGACTTCTCCGTCTTGGACACTCATATGATGAATGTTTGAATAATCTGCGCGCCGTACTCAAAAGATGCGTGAAACTAATTTGGTGCTTAATTGGGAGAAATGTCATTTTATGGTGCGTGAAGGCATTATCCTTGGGCATAAGGTCTCTAGCAAAGGTCTGGAGGTGGACAAGGCCAAGGTGGGAGTCATTGAAAATCTTCCCCCACCTAATTCGGTGAAAGGAATCCGTAGTTTTCTCGGTCATGCGGGTTTTTATCGGCGATTCATCAAGGACTTTTCAAAGATATCTAAGCCGTTGTGCAATTTACTTGAGAAAGATGTGCCTTTCAAATTTGATGATGAATGTTTGGCAGCATTCGAGACTCTCAAGGAGAGTTTGATCACGGCACCAGTTATTACAGCACCAGATTGGACAGAACCGTTTGAGATGATGTGTGATGCGAGTGACTATGCGGTAGGTGCAGTTCTGGGACAGCGCAAGAAAAATCTCTTCCATGTGGTCTACTATGCGAGTAAGACTTTAAATGGGGCCCAATTGAACTACACCACTACTGAGAAGGAGCTTTTGGCTATAGTCTTTGGCTTTGAGAAATTTCGATCTTATCTGCTTGGTACGAAAGTGACAGTATTCACTGATCATGCAGCTATTCGCTATCTGGTTTCTAAGAAGGATTCGAAGCCGAGACTCATTCGTTGGGTGCTTTTACTTCAGGAATTTGAGTTAGAGATCAAAGATAGAAAAGGTACTGAGAATCAAGTAGCTGACCATCTCTCTAGGTTGGAGAATCCCGATTCTACTTCACAAGATAGGACGTTAATCAATGAATCTTTTCCGGATGAGCAGTTGTTTGCAATTCAGGAGGAAGAACCATGGTTTGCAGATATTGTAAACTATCTTGTCAGCAATATAATGCCCTAATTTGACATCCGCTCAAAAGAAGAAGTTTCTGCATGAGGTGAAGTGGTATATGTGGGATGAACCATATTTGTTTAGACAGGGAGCTGACCAGATCATCAGGAGATGTATCCCGTTCTGTGAGACGGAGGGGATATTACGAGACTGCCATTCCACGGTTTATGGTGGACACTATGGAGGTGAGAAGACGGCAGCTCGTATTCTGCAAGCAGGTTTTTTCTGGCCTACTTTGTTCAAGGATGCTCATCAGTTTGTTTTAAGGTGTGATCGTTGCCAAAGAGTGGGAAATTTGTCAAGGAAGGATGAGATGCCATTAAATGTGATGCTTGAAGTCGAGGTCTTTGATGTATGGGGAATCGATTTCATGGGGCCTTTTATCTCGTCTTGCAATAATCAGTACATCTTGCTGGCAGTCGATTATGTCTCAAAATGGGTCGAAGTTAAAGCTTTACCGACAAATGATGCAAAGGCAGTGCTAAATTTTCTTCATAAGCAAATTTTCACAAGGTTTGGAACGCCTCGGGTAATCATAAGTGATGAAGGATCGCATTTTTGCAACCGTAAGTTCACTTCTATGATGCAGCGTTATAATGTGAATCATCGAGTAGCTACTGCCTATCATCCGCAAACAAATGGTCAAGCGGAAGTGTCTAACAGAGAGATAAAGCGCATTCTAGAGAAGGTTGTTTGTCCGTCAAGGAAGGATTGGTCTTTAAAGCTCGATGAAGCTGTTTGGGCTTACAGAACAGCATACAAAACTCCACTTGGGATGTCACCGTTTCAGTTGGTGTACGGTAAGGGATGTCATCTACCGGCGGAGCTTGAGCATAAGGCCTACTGGGCATTGAAGAAATTGAACCTGGATTTAGATGCAGCTGGTAAGAAAAGAATGCTTCAGCTTAATGAACTTGATGAATTTCGACTTCAAGCGTACGAGAATAACAAAATGTATAAGGAAAAGGTGAAGAGGTGGCACGATAGGAAGCTACATCCTAAGTTATTTGTGCCAGGGCAACAAGTTCTGTTATTCAACTCTCGGCTCCGACTTTTTCCTGGGAAGTTGAAATCAAGGTGGTCTGGACCTTTTATTGTCAAAACTGTGTTTCCACATGGAGCGGTGGAAATTTTTGAGAATGATTCGGACCAAGCATTCAAGGTTAACGGTCAGCGGTTGAAGCACTACTATGGGGACATGGCAAACCGAGAGGTGGTTAGTGCCATTTTGTTGACTACTTGAGAAAGGTACGGAACGTCAAGCTAATGACGAAAAAGAAGCGCTGCGTGGGAGGCAACCCATGAATTGTTGTTACAGGAACCCTTAGAAGTTAATAACCTATCCAAAAACAAAAAAAATCAGAAAACAGGGGCTGAAATTTTTTTTCCAGAGACCCTCTGCGCGCCCGCGCAGCTATGCTGAGCGGCCGCGCAGGGGTCGAGTTCCAGAAAATTTTTTACAGTTCAGAAAAAAAAAAAAAAAAAAAACAAAAACCCATCACAGCCCATAAACCCACGAATTCTTTTCCCATTACCCCATGATTTTATCCCTCAACCCCACTCCTAATCTAATTTAACCTACTCCACACCCTATATATACATACACCTATCCTACATATCTCCCACAAACTTCCTACACTTAAACCCTCTCATAAACATCAAAAATCAGTTCTTACACACTTTTATTCACAAATCAATGGCACCCAAGAGAGCACGCACTATTGACAGCAGCACAGTTCCTACTGCTGATTCATCAAGGGGTACTGCTGCAAGGCCTCGGTTAACTGACAGAGCTGCGGAGGAGGAGTACACTAGGCTGTTGGGGAAGCCGATTCTGAAGGAGAGGGGGTTTTTACCATCAGGGAGGGATGGTGAGTTGTTGCCCATGATTGCAGAGAAGGGGTGGATAGCTTTTTGTGAGTCACCCGAAGCAGTACCGATGAGTGTTGTTCGCGAGTTCTACGCGAACGCGAAGGCTGAAAAGAATGGGTTTTCTGTAGTTCGTGGGCTGACGGTTGATTATCATCCTGCGGCGATTCGCCGTGTGATTGGACAGCGAGAGAGGAAGCCCGAGGAGGAGAACTGGAATGAAAAGACTGCTGAGGATTTTGACTTGGATTTGATTTGTGCGACTCTCTGTCGACCGGGCACAGTTTGGAACCGCAGTCCAGCCAATAATGAGTATCGTCACTTTCCGGCGATCGCCATGAACAGGTATGCCCGTGCATGGAATGCATTTATATGTGCTAATATTTTGCCTTCTTCACATGCACACGAGGTCACAGTTGAGAGAGCACAGTTGTTGTGGGGAATTCTGAATGAGGAATACTATGTGGACCTTGGTGAGTTTATCTACCAAGGAATTCTGAAGTTTTTGAGGGGAGCAAAGCATATGAACATCCCTTATGCATCCACGGTTACGAAGCTATGCCGAGCAGTAGGAGTGAACTGGCCGGCTCATGAGCAGTTGCAGTTGCCAGCAGCTCCGATAGATTCTGGCACTCTGAATGGGATGCAGGAGTGGACCGGTGGTGAGCCTGAGGAGCATGGGCTGGGTTATCGTCTTCCAGGAGGGCGTCCAGCACGAGGTGCTACTATGGCTAGGCCAGGGCGTGGTGAGGCTGGTTCTTCGAGAGCTCAGGAGGGTGCTGGGATGGGTGATGCCCAGTATAGGAGGCTTTCACGGCGGATGGATGCCATGTATGAGACGCAGAGCAGGTTTGCTCAGGAGCTCACCCTTGCGTTAGGGACTGCTTTTCGAGGCCTTGGAGCTGATATCCAGTGGCCAGTTTTTGGTGAGGACTCTGCATACCCGCCGCCTGATACTCCACCCACTGAGGGTGATGATGATGATGACTCCGAGTAGGTATACCCTGTGTTCCTTTCTACTACCTTCACTGGGGACAGTGAAGATTTTAAGTTTGGGGGTGGTAGTTAAGGAATATTTTGTGTGTGTCATATAGCTGCATATTCATGATAGTTAGTTCATATAGTTGCATAATTTTTGCCATATAGTTTTTTTTATATAGCTTTATTTGTTTGTCATATCATATAGCTCATGCATATACCATGATCCCTTTTGCAATGATTTATCGACTGAATTGTGATATTGATGCGAGTGTAGTGATAGCATTAAAGTGATATTAAGTTGTGTAGGTTGATATGCATGCTAGAAGCACTTGTATTTCACTAAGTCTTAGAGAATGCTTAAGGGCTAGATTGTTGTTATGATCTGATTATTTTCGAGGATAATCTATTTATTATGCTTAGAATTTGATAATAGGTTCTTAGTGGTAAAGGCATGAAAAAGAAAAAAAATGGAGTAAAAATGGAATTTGTTGCTAGTTGTGGCTAGGCGTCAAATGGCTAGTAGCCGGCTCGCATGTTATGCGAGTAGTCTAGGGTTGAGCAAGATGGAGCGAAACGCACTTGCTCAGAAAAAAAAAAATTTTGCATAATTGATCAAGAGTGGGCTCTTTGGTATTCGAGTTATTAAGTTCTTAGGGGACTTTGTGCCTAGTGACCTAAGGCTTTTAGAGTCTGGGATCCGCTAACCTAACGCTCGTTACATGGATACCATTGTATAAGTCTTTTGTGGACCTCACTCATTGCACGGTCAAATAAGCATTTGAGTTGTAAATAAAAAGCACGATTCCGTAGTAAGCTCCAGAGTTCTTGTAGTGTTGTATATCACTTTGTGCCTAGAATTTTTATTCTTTGTATAATCGTAGGATTGCCTTGAGGATAGTCTAGTCATAGTAATTGGTCTAGTTCCGAAGCATATCTGTTAAGCATTTGCACACACCACGTTTCTGGCTGTATGTCCGTTTGCATGAGTTTATTGATCTTTAGTGTCTAACTGCATTCGTTGAGACGTGACAATTTGGTTGGTTAATTGTAGTAAGGGGGATCGTTGCATTTTCATATAGATTGCATTCATGCATATTTTTATTTGTTTTGAGTCTGTGACGCTTGAGGACAAGCATCGATTTAAGTTTGGGGGTGTGATAAGTGGCATTTTATACCACTTAGAACGTCTTAAAATGGCTTAAATTGGTGTCTTGAAATCAAGTATTTTGTGTATTTGATGCGTTTTTCTAGTGTTTATGCATTTCAGGGTATTAGTTGCATTTCGGAGGAGGAATCATCAAGAATAAGCCTTGGCATGTGTTCACCATTGCGAGAGGAAAAGAACGGGCAGATTACGCGAAGAAACGGAGCAAACCTGGAATTTTTCCAGTAGGGTCCTGCGCGCCCGCGCAGCAATGCTGAGCGGCCGCGCAGCAGCCTTGCGCGCCCGCGCAGAAATGCTGAGCGGCCGCGCAGGGTCGGGGAAAAAGCTGAATTATTTTAGACTTCTACTTCTGTTTGGCTTCCAACTTCTATGTAATCTGAGTTTTATGGGACTATATAAGTAGATTTGAGACGTTTTCATAGAGTAGAAGGAGATTATGTTTTAGATTGTGTTTTGCCAAGAAGCGAAGGAGATAAGGAAGAAGACCGATTTAGCACACGCAACGAAGAGGAAGCATATATTCTTGTGATTCTTGTTTCGTTGTAACGTTGGATGCTAGTTTTCTTGCTTTGACTTATTTACTCTTGTGACGTACTCTGTTTTAATATAATTAGTTTAGTTATTATTTTCTTGTGTTGTTTATCATGATTTCATATGAACCCATGATGGCGATAAGTTCTATTATGGGCTAATCGTGATCATGGGGTTGCAACGGATTTATTATGGAATTCTTTAGTTAATTGTTTAATACTTTAGTGTGTGATGATTGCATGATATCTAGTATTGGTTGTGCGTATTCGTCTTATGTGCGTCGCGAACATATAAGATAGGGTGTTAATCTCTTGTGAAGCGACGGTGGATCTTGAGATTTAGAACTTGCCATGCTAGCATAGGTTCATGTACGTTGTGCATGATTAGTGGGTAACTCTAACAGTTTTATTTGCCCTATGTAATCAAAAGGAATAACTTGTGCTTAAATCGTTGTGTTGTCAATTTCTGTAGACATATAGGAACTCAACATAATTGATGACTATTCAACTTCTATCTTAATTGTGGATGTTGGTAGAATGGTATTAGTACAATGAAAGTTGGCTTTTATCAGTTTCGTGTTATTCGATTAATATCATCACTGTCACATGCTAAAGGTAATAACAATGGCTATAGAAGGAAGTAATAATGAAGTTGTGATCTCATGAGTGTTTTATTATTGATAAATTGAAGTGTTAGTTAAGTGGTTAATTAAGTAGTTAATATAGTTAATATTTAATCAACAATTTTAAGTGTTATCTTAACATTGAGAAGTAATCATACATTGGTGAGTGAGTTTAATTAGACAATAACTTAGTCTGAGTCTCTGAGGGAACGAACTAGAAAGTATTCTATATTACTTGCGAACGCGTATACTTGCGTGAATATAGTGCATGTTTCGCCCTAACAGCGCCCTCCAAACCCGGGTTAGAAGTTTGGGGTCCACACACACACCTTCTTTAAACCTGCTTAAACAAAATAAAGATAACTAAATATATGCAGTGACCCTACTTACCAATCACCATGGACCGTAACAGGTTAAAGTATGCACACAAGCCAACACACAAATATTACAAACGTTCAAATCCAATCATTCAAACTCAAACTGAGTATTAAACTTATTACAACTTTTACAAACTTAAACTATCCCAAAGAAGCCTACTAACTCCGCTCAATCAACCTGAACCCTAGCTCTCGCACTGGACTGGGGATCCGGTACCAACTGGTTCCTTCTTAACTGGAAAAGAACAGAAACAATATCGCACAAATGAGCTAACTAGCTCAAAAGTCACATGACAAAACTGAGAATAATGATCACGGTGAACATGATTATGAT